>NC_085867.1:24791422-24808922 GCF_034702125.1 Engraulis encrasicolus | reverse complement strand
TAGTGCTGTTGCCTGATACTGCCTGATACTGCTATTGACATCTCTCTTGGGGGAGCACCCCCTCCCCAGTAGTTTGAAGAGAAGAGAGGGGCCCCACGTTTGTCTTTGCCTAGGGCCCCCAAACGCCTTGCAACATCCCTACTCTCCCACTTTGAGCCCTGGCGCTACATTCATTTGGACCCCCGTGTTCATTAGGGGGCCAGTATTTCAAGCCCTCATCTGTACTCTTCAGCCAGCTAATCGATACCAAGATGCTAAAGGTTTGGCAGCGCATGCAAACGCACAGTGATCAATACCAGCACAGATGTACAGACATTTATCAGTTTCCTAGCCCTCAACAATAATAAAATGCGGAGGTGTGTGTGTGTGTGTGTGTGTCTGTGTGTCTGTGTGTAGGAGTGGAGGGGGGTGTTAACAGAGAGGAAAAATATGATCATGAAGTCGAACGAGAAGTTGAATAGCAACGTGATTGTTGTGTATGGATGAAAGAGCGATGCCCTTGCTGGCTGCAAGGCAGACACACACACACACACACGCACGCACGCACACACACAAACAAACAGAGAGAGAGAGAGAGAGAGAGAGAGAGAGAGAGAGAGAGAGAGAGAGAGAGAGAGAGAGAGAGAGAGAGAGAGAGATAAACATGTACTGAATGGATTGGCTAACACAATACAGCTTGAATGGGGTTATGGGCATGTGGGTGGGTGGGTGAGGCGGAGTGAAAGATCAGACATGGTAACCAGGCTGTCACCACCTAGCGCCTCTTCTCAATTTCATTTCCCTCCACCAACTAGGCCAAGAATTGCATGTTAAGGTGCCTCTACGCCAACCCGAGAGTTGGTTATTGTCGCACGTTGGGGGCAGTTGGGACAGAGTTGCCTTGGTGTGTCTCGGTGCGTCTAGGGGAGTTGGAGGATGTTGGTGGTTGTGGGTCTCTGTCGGACTCTAACTGCTCTGACTGCTAAGTGCAAAGCAGGAGGTGGGAGGGCTAGCAAACTCACGTCTACTTGAGCAGAAACAGTATGGGTAGAATAGCGGAGTAACTTTGACTTGAGTTTCATTACGACATATACTGTGTTTGTTTAGACAGCTGCTAACAATTCACAGCGTGCCTTTTTCCTCTTTAGCGAACTAGGTGGCAGTGAGAGAAATTAAGTCTAGGCTAAGTCATAGCGTTTTGTGAGCAAGAGACAGAGAATGTCTTGATGGATAAATTATGAATTTTACAGACAAAAGCACAGAGGAGATAATAAGCCTTATTACTTATTTAAGAACTGTGCTGCAAACTCTTGTTCCACATAACATTATTTAACATTATCTCCATCCTATTCCTACCACATCTGAAATAATACGGCATGGGAGATGACGGTAATCTCTTACTGCAGAGAGGGTCGCCAGCGGGCCTATTCACTATTTGCTGAAAATACTCAACTACATCATAGCAACATTGCTATGACAGTACCAAGAGCCTGAAGTAGTAGAAGACATAGCCATTACAATGTTGGTGACAGTAAGGTTATAATGTAGGCTCTGTGCTAAGGGGTTAAACATCCCCTTGGAGCCATCAGAAACCCAGCTGGCCTGGACTGATATACAAATTATTATTATATTATATTATATTATATTATATTATATTATATTATATTATATTATAATAATCTAATATATTATATTATGTTATGGCAATATATTATAGGCTAATATATTGTGATATAAATTATGAATAAATTAATAGACTATTACTGAATCCATCTTGAGGTTACCAGATAGCTAGTTTCCTAGAGCTAGGTATTTTGTCCAACATTCAAGCAATCCACGAAACAGGTGTGTTGTTGCTATGCAAACATTCCTACAATAAAACGAAAATCAGCCGTAGGCCAAATGCAACTTAAGTCAGGCTTACACTGTGCGACTTTTTGCCCAATGTTGCCACAATTTGTCACTTGCACAACTGTTTGGGAATTGGGCCGATTTCTTGCTCAATCGCAGATCAATCGTGAGTCTCGCATTGTGTAGTGTACATGGGGTAACGACAAGTGACTTCACCTCACGATCGCGCAATCGCAGGGTCGCAGGAAAATCGAAACGGTTTGAAATCCTGGTCGTCCCTCGTGAGTAAATTGCACAGTTAAAGCAGTGCCACGACTCCTCTGCAGACCCGGGAAACATGCCTGTCGTGTCACACAGTTGGAGCATTCTGCTCGCATCCGACTGTCGGCTCGTATAGTGTTGAGTCGTAAAATGTGAACTTTTAAATCGTTAAAGGGACACTGTGTGAGATTTTTAGTTGTTTATTTCCAGAATTCATGCTGCCCATTCACTAATGTTACCTTTTTCATGAATACTTACCACCAGCATCAAATTCTAAGTATTCATTATGACTGGGGAAATTGCACTTTTCATACATGAAAAGGGGGATCTTCTCCATGGTCCGCCATTTTGAATTTCCCAAAATAACAATTTTTAGCTGCAAAAAGGACTGTACTTGGACCATACTAGAAAATATTTGTTTATTACTTAGTAAACTTTCATGTAAAGATCAAATTTGGCAATAGGCAGCCCAATTTCAACAAGCAGCATAGTTGCAGTACCTTTTTTGACCATTTCCTGCACAGTGTCCCTTTAAATTTCCTCGTGCAGTGTGAGCAGGAGCTTAATACTCACAACTGAAAATATCACATAGTGTATGCCCACCTTTATGAGGGAGTTTAGGACTAGCTCTTGCAGCTGATACAATGTCACATCGCCTGAACAAGGTGAAGAAAGACATTCACTGACATTTCATAACTAGCCCATCTTCAATTAACTAAAGGAATTCAGGTCATAACCAACCATAACCAATAATATTTGTGTATAACATATATATGTATATCATGTGATATTTATGGCGAATTGTGTCATTGTGTTGTCAAGATGTGAGGTTTCATGCCAGAAATTTTGCACGCCAAGGAATAATAATAATAATAATAATAATTGTATTTGTATAGCACTGTGTCATACAAGGCATGTAACTCAAAGTGCTTAACAAATGGGAAAAAAACATTGTTAGAGATAGATTTAAAAGGAGAGGTATAGAGGAGAGGCAGAAAAAGCAGAAAGGCAGAGGAAGAAGAGATAGACAGAGAATGTAGAGTCATAAGGTCAACGTAGGTTAGGACCAGGATTCTTAGATGTGTAAGGTCCATAGTGGCTGGGCCTATCATAAGTCATAGATAGTCACACAGAGATTGGGCGCTCAGGTGCGGCCCCTGGTGGCATCAGGGGTGAGGAAAAACTCCCTTTCGCTTGATTCATAGTTTGTGAGGGGGAAAAAAAGCTCAGTGAGGTCTGAGAAAAAAGACCCCCTGTAGTCAGGAAAGAAACCTCAGGCAGAGACCAGCGGCCACCTAGGGGAGCCCCCTGCCAGGGCTGGATTGCGAGTAGTAAGGGCGCTGCGGCGGCTGGGACACTATGACGCCTTGGCAGCTAGGGGTTGGCAAGGATGAAGAGGTGGGTCTTCAGCTGCTTCTTAAAGGAGTCGACGGAGGTGGCTGATCGGATCTCGATGGGGAGGGCGTTCCATCTCTTGGGCGCATAGCAGGCAAACGCGGCGTCGCCGATCTTCTTCTGCGGGGGGGTGGGGGTCCTTAGCAGCTTGGCATCAGTGGACCTGAGAGCTCGAGCAGGGGCATAAAAAGAGAGCATGTCTGAGATATAGCTAGGGGCAAGTCCATTTAATGCAGCTTTAAATACTGTGAGCAGAATCTTAAAGTCGATTCTGTATGAGACAGGTAACCAGTGCAGGTCTGCCAAGACAGGAGAGATGTGCTCTCTCATTCTGGTTCTTGTTAGGATTCTTGCCGCAGAATTTTGAATGAGTTGCAATTTGTCAATTAATTTTTTTGGGGGACCGGAGAAAAGAGCATTGCAGTAGTCTATCCTACTGGTGACAAAGGCATGAATAAGTTTCTCAGCGTCTTGTCGGGGGGGGGGGGCCAAGCCGCGCACTTTGTTGACATTTCTAAGATGGAAAAAAAAAAGCAGATTTTGTTATCTTGTTGATGTGAGGCTCAAAGCTCAAATCCGAGTCTATGACCACACCTAGGCTAGTAACCTTATCTTTAATGTGTATGCTTAGGTCACCTAGGCTTGAGTGGAGTTTTGCACGTTTTTTCTTAGGCCCAATGAGCAACACTTCAGTTTTATCTTCATTTAATTTTAGGAAGTTACTGTTCATCCAATCTGTAATGGCAGACATGCATTTAGTCAAGGCATGAATGGCAGTGGTTTGGCTAGGCTCGACAGAGATATATAGTTGAGTGTCATCGGCCATAGCTATGAAAATCAACATTGTGCTCTCTGATGATGGAGCCCAGGGGCAACATATAGAGAGAGAAGAGGAGAGGGCCCAAGCAACTACCCTGAGCAACTCCAAAAGGCACATCATACTTGTTGGAGACGTATTCTCCGATGGTGACAAAAAACTGTCTTCCTGTAATATATGTTTTGAACCACTCTAAGACGTGACCGGACAAGCCTACCCAAGATTCAAGGCGGTCAATTAGTATGTTGTGGTCTATCGTGTCAAAGGCGGCACTGAGGTCGAGGAGGATAAGTGCTGAAACTTTGTTTGCGGCAGTGTTGAGCCTAAGATCACTTATTATTTTGGTTAGTGCTGTTTCGGTGCTATGGTTGGCTCTAAAGCCTGATTGGAATTTTTCCAAGATATCATTCCCAGCCAGATGTTGATTAAGCTGTTTAAATACAACTTTTTCTAGTACCTTGCTTATAAAGGGGAGGTTTGATATAGGTCTGTAGTTGTTTAAAGAATTCTGATCTAAATTTGTCTTTTTTTAGGAGTGGCTTTACCATGGCTGTTTTGAATGAGCTTGGAAAAATGCCTGTAAGCATAGAGGTGTTAACAATTTGCAGTAAAGGTGCTGCTGCTAAGCAACCAAGTACGTTTTTTAGCAGATATGGGGGGATCGCGTCAAGGCTGCAGGTAGACTGCTTACTTTCCCTGACTATTTTACAGAGGTCGTCCTCTGTAATTGGACAAAACTTTTGGAAGCTCTCAGGTCTCCTAGGGGGGTTTAACCCTCCCCTCGGTGTATCGCCTGAGTGGGCGACAGAGGTTGCTGCGTTTCCACCTTGGATGCCTTCTCTAATGTCGGCAATCTTTTTATTAAAAAATCTAGCAAATTCCTCGCACTTGGCATGTGATGCTGCATTTAGGTTGTTATTGCTATGTGTTGGATTAAGCAGGTGGTCAATAGTGGAAAAAAAGAACTTTCGCATTATGCTGGTTGTCTGTTATGATTTTGGAAAAATATGCTTTTCTCTCTGAGCGTACCGCATTATTGTAGGAGGAGATCTCATCCCTAAGGGATTGTCTGTGGACTTCTAATTTAGTTTTTCTCCAAAGACGCTCGGTTTACTCTGCATTTTCTTTTTAAGGCTCTAAGTGAGTCATTTAAGGCTCTAAGGAAGCAGTGAGGCAGGACGGTGCCATGCTCAGGGTACATGGAGTCATGGAGGAGGATGGGGGAGAGCACTGGTTAATTACTCCCCCCACCAACCTGTCAGGTCGGGAGTCGAACCAGCAACCTTTGGGCTACTAGTCTGACGCTCTAACCGATTGCCCATGACTGCCCGTGTGAATGTGAAATAGAAAAATGTACAAGGCTGAGGTGGAGCGAATGAATCTCAATGCCGGAAGGTCAGACGTTTTCACAGAGTGGCTGATAATGTGGCTAGTAATATTGTGGGATTAGAGGGCTTCGTTGGGGTTTGGGGGCTAGATACAACTTGTGGAGAAGCTAGACAGCTTGTGTCGGGGTGGGGGGAGCTGCATTGAAATTGTAATTGTGCGTCTGTGTACAAGTACAGTATGTCTTGCCCTGTGTGTGTGTGCGTGTGCAAGCGTGCGAGTGTGTGTGTGTATACACAGTGTGTGATGTGTAATGTGTGTAAAAGAGGTGAGGCACATTCTGTGTATGTGACCCAGTGGTGCTTATCTGTGCCTGGTGTGTGCGTGTACGTGTGTGTGTGAATGTGTGTGTACGCACGTGTGTGTGTGTATGCGAATGAATCTGAATGCTGTGTGTGTGTGTGTGCATGTGTGTGTGCGTGTGTTGGTCCCGCTGCACTTGACGTTTGAAGTTGCTTAATGGGCCTTTGATAGCAGCCCACTGACGAGTAATTACAGTCGGCCCCTCTCTTCTTCTCTTCTCTCTTCTTCTCTTCTCTCTTCTTCTCCTCTGATTTTCTCTCTTCTACTTCACTTCTTCTACCTTCCTCTCTTGCATTTTCTCTTCTTTTCTCATCTCTTTTTTTTCTTATCCTCTCTTCTTTTTTCTCTTCTCTTCTCTTCTCTTCTCTCTTCTCTTCTCTAATAAAATCCCTGTCCTTTCCTCTCCTACTCTCCTCTCCCATCCTCTCTCTTCTCTTCTCTTCTCTTCTCTTCTCTTCTCTTCTCTTCTCTTCTCTTCTCTAATAAATCCCTGTCCTTACCTCTCTACTCTCCTCCTCTCTCCTCCTCTCCTCTCCTCTCCTCTCCTCTCCTCTCTCCCCTCCCATCCTCTTCTCTTCTCTTCTCTTCTCTTCTCTTCTCTTCTCTTCTCTTCTCTTCTCTTCTCTAATAAAGCCTCGCTGTCCTCCAGGGACCCATTAGCCGCCCCTCACCATCCCATTCTAGCAGATTAAAAAGGGCAAGATACACGCACGCGCACGCATGCAGACACACACACACACACACACACACACACACACACACACACACACACACACACACACACACACACACACACACATTAAGAAGGGCAAAACTGCCGACAGCCTGCTCTTTAATGTCGGCCGCCAGGGGAGAAAAAAAAGAAAGAAAAACGAACGAACAACCCATAAATATTATCCTTCATTACATGAGACAGAGCGTTTTCTTTTTTGTCTTGACATATTTTTATTGGAATTTTTATGTTGGTTTATGACAGCGGTGCAGTTAACGATGGACCTGTTAACGCCTCTCTGGTGGTTTGGCCTTGGTGGGGTTTGTTTTTTCAAAAGTGTAGTTTCGAGAAGTCACCTCAGCGTGTGCATGCTTTTGCTCTTCTTGTGAGTAATTAGCTTGTGCCTCTCAGCTAAAGAAGACACACTGACAGCTTAAGTGTCAGAATGAAGGGTGGGTGTGTGTATGTGTGTGTGCGTGTGTGCGTGCATGATTTCAAAGTTCCATGTAATTACAAAGGAGGTGGTACTGTGGAGGATTGTATTTGAATCCCATTGAAGTATGTTTGAGAGGAAGGGGTTGTGTTCTGTTGGACCAGGGGGTGTATGTGACCTTTCAACATGCACCTTCGTCCCTTTAATGATACGTCCAAACTTCCCCACAGACACAACAGTGGCAAACATGCTAAACATTTTGTGTAACTCAAAGTTGCTACATTTTAACATGAAAATCACAAGAAAATGTATTAACCATACAAGTGAATACTATTATTAACAACATATGGAATGGTTATATTGCATAAAAGCATATAGTATATTCAAGATGGTAAACAAACAGCCTCTTCTCTCTGTGAACCCCATTGCAGTAATTCCTCAACCTTCGCAACCTCCAACAAAGCGCACGCAGGCCGATTATATCACAACTGTGTAGAAACGGTAAAGGGGTTACAGTTTTTCTCAATTGGTTTTGTACATTTCTCAAAACTCTCTCGCACTTTGCAAAACATAATATTCATTCTCAAAACAGCTTTAACAAATGGCAAAACACTGTGGATGACCTGCGACACCGAGTCTCTTGCTCAAAATCCCTTGTTTGTCTTTCAAAAGCAAGTTTTTCTGTTGATGAACGTGTCAGTGCCAGTAGAATGGTTAGTAATTGTGTCATAGTGTGTGGACAAGCTAGTCAAATTGATTTATCATGTTGTCAGTTGACTAGTAGACTCTTGAGGATCTTGGTAACACTTTATAATAAGTACCCCTTTTTGAGCATTAGTTAACCCTTAGTTAAGCCTTATTTTAACATTAGTTAACCCATAGTGAAGCACAAGTTAGTCATTATGTAAGTATTATTTCTTATTTCTTAATCATTAACTACTACCGTTAGTAAATGGTTTGTGTGTACTGATGTAACTGTTCGCTAAGCAAAGTTAAGCCTTAGTTAAGCCTTATTTTTAACATTAGTTAACCCTTACTGAATCACGAGTTAGTCATTATGTAAGTATTATTTCTCATTTCTTAATCATTAACTTCTACCGTTAGTAAATGGTTTGTGTGTGCTGATGTAACTGTTCGTTAAGCCTTAGTTAAGCCTTATTTTAACATTAGTCAACCCTTAGTGAATCACGAGTTAGTCATTATGCATTTTTTGGTAATGATTCGTTTATGGTGATTGAACTTTCTGATAAGCATTAGTAAACTATCATTAAAATGTCAGATAACCCACCTTTATTTATGAAAAAAACATGATCTCTTTGTTGCCTCCTACCACCTAACCATTACCAAGTACTATTAGGCATGTATGGCAACGGTTTGTAAACTCTTGCTTTAGCATTAGTGAAATCTTAATTAACCCTTTTGTAATGGTTAGTGTGTGATGACTGGTAACATGGCAAACAGTAAGTTGAGGCTCATGTGACTGCCCCTCGTGGATGTTTCTGGACATTAACAAATGACTTTATAAGCATTGCTTATGCATTATCAAGGATTTATAACCCATTACTTAAGTATATCTGGGGAACTGATCTAAAGTGAAAACCTTCCCATGCTTTACAACACATTAACAAATGACTTGTTAAGCATTGCTTATGCATTATCAAGGATTTACAACCCATTACTTACGTAAGTATATCTGGGGAACTGATCTAAAGTGAAAGCCTGTTATGGCTTCACAACACATTAACAAATGATTTGATAAGCATTGCTTATGCATTATCAAGGATTTACAACCCATTACTTAAGTATATCTGGGGAACTGATCTAAAGTGAAAGCCTGTTATGGCTTCACAACACATTAACAAATGATTTGATAAGCATTGCTTATGCATTATCAAGGATTTATAACCCATTACTTAAGTATATCTGGGGAACTGATCTAAAGTGAAAACCTGTTAAGGCTTTACAACACATTAACAAATGACTTGATAAGCATTGCTTATGCATTATCAAGAATTTTCAACTCATTACTCACTCATATCTGGGAAACGTTTAAAGTGAAAACCTGTCCATGCTTTCCAAAACATCAACAAATGACTTGATAAGCATTGCTTATGCATTATCAAGGATTTATAACCCATTACTTAAGTATATCTGGGGAACTGATCTAAAGTGAAAACCTGTTAAGGCTTCACAACACATTAACAAATGACTTGATAAGCATTGCTTGTGCATTATCAAGGATTTATAACCCATTACTTAAGTATATCTGGGGAACTGATCTAAAGTGAGAACCTGATAAGGCTTTACAACGCATTAACAAATGACTTGATAAGCATTGCTTATGCATTATCAAGGATTTAAACCCCATTACTTAAGTATATCTGGGGAACTGATCTAAAGTGAAAACCTGTTAAGGCTTTACAACGCATTAACAAATGACTTGATAAGCATTGCTTATGCATGATCAAGGACTTACAACTCATTGCTAACGCATATCTGGGGAACTTTTAAAGTGAAAATCTTTCCATGCTTTCCAAAACATCAACAAATGACTTGTTGAGCATTGTTTATGCATGGGAGGCAACATCTGAGAGATCTTACTATTCTCATCAAAACATTTACAAACCACTTACACAATACATTTGAGATGTGAGCTGATGTCCTTCATGGTAACGGTAACACAAGACAGACAACTTCAATATCTTTAACTATTTAATTTTTAAAAGATAACAGTTATCAGCTTAAACAGTAACACAATGAAGAAAGAGAGATGAGGACTAGCAAAATGAAGAGATTAGATGAGGGGAGAGCTTGTGGAGAGGAGAGGGAGGCAAGAGAAGAGATATAGTGCATTCATGTGGTCTTATCTAGTAGATATTATCTAGTTGTGAAGTGGTATTTACAAGTGCGTTGCGTTCATGTGCTATTTTGTTGTTGTTTACAACTTAAAGATGGTGGACCAGAGTGA
This sequence comes from Engraulis encrasicolus, assembly GCF_034702125.1. NCBI lineage: Eukaryota > Metazoa > Chordata > Actinopteri > Clupeiformes > Engraulidae > Engraulis > Engraulis encrasicolus. Next base: position 24,798,817 of record NC_085867.1, on the reverse strand, counting down.
GACTCTGGCCATTTTTTTGTTAATAAAACGATAATAGACTGTTGTTCATCAGCTACAGCAAGCAAATGAATTAGGAAGTCAAAAGGTAAAAATGCTGAATATTTTCTGACAGTCATTTACCATGACTATCTGAACATACTGAATGCCGGTTTTTGAGCTGTTGTGTACGTCATCAGCTCGTAAAGTCGTTAATCAAAATTTTCTACAAGGGCCGGTGGCGTTCATGTGTGCTTCGGATGTCAGTGTTTGGTATTTACGTAATTACCACATGAACGCACAATTAGGAACTGTACTGCATTTAAAAGATATTTTCTACTGGGCAGCAGCAGTGAGCCCGTAGGCTACTTTTGAGCTCAGCCACTTTGCACTGTAGTTCAGGTTCTCCCCAAAATATTTTTTATAATAAAAATATAGCTATTGAGGGTCTGTAATAGTGATCTAAAGTGAAAGCTGTAGAAACTGCATGATGACTTCTGTTCAGCTATGAAAATACTCGTGGTGTCGGCGGGCGTTATGGGAGAGAGGTGGCCGGACGTTCACGGCCTCTATGGGAGCTAAAGGGTTAAAGGAACTTTTCTGACGATGATGGTCCTTTTTTTAAGGGTAAACTGCCTTCATGATGCTACCTGTGAGGAAACAAATAAAAAAGCACAGTTTAAACATTAATTTTGTTATTTGTAGGCTACTGCCAAAAGGTAGATTAAGCTTACACTAAGCGCAAAACATTCCCCTCCATTTGAGCCATTGCAAGCACAGAGCAAAATAGCAGAAATCGCTAGTTAGCATGCTAGTTAACAAAATTTGCTAAGCAATATTGTTCTCTACAACTAATAGAGTACTCAAACACCCACTTGCATAGAGACATACAACTGCTTAGGTGGACAAGTAATGTTAACCCTCAGAATTCACTCTGACACAATTTGTAAACAACAGCACCATAACTGAAAGTCCAACCCAAGTTTTTTTTTTTTTGAAAACTAGACATCTCAACCATAATTTTGATACCTCATATGTGTGGGTCTGCTGTAGGCTACAACTAACAGTGACATTGTTTTTTGTTTTTTTTGTTTTTTAAAAAAAAAACGTTTTTAATATAGGCCTATATAGGCTATATTTTTTATTTTATTTTACCTTGACCAGAATACTGTTGAAATGACACAACGTTGAAATCGCGGTAAAATACAGCTCAGTCATACTCATTACTCTCCGTCAAAACAACCGAAAATGGCCAGCAGGAAACACAATTAACTTTGTAACTCTTTTTCACTAGTTTTAGAAATCTCTGATCTCTTAATTACAGGGGTAATACCAAAGATTCTCTAGTCTAATTAGCATCGTCTCTGATAATTCAAATATTCCAGGAAGTGGTTAATCGACCGGATGTTGTTTTGTGATCAGTGATGCGTTTCCAGGGGACGTTCTTTGAGGGGACACATTAAACTTTGAGGAAGCAGTGTCTTGTTCAGTGTTCACGGTTTATATTGCTGAAGGACAATTACAAGTCTAAACGGAGAAGAGTCGTCATTTCAAGGTGTTTTCCCGGACGTATTGGTATGTGGATGTTGACAGTGTCGGAAGTATTAATCAAAGTTGACACCAGAAGTTGGAGCAAATGCGAGAAGAGTATGCGATGAGCTGCCTGCCTGCTGCTGCCTACTGCCTACTCCTGCTGCTGCCGCTGCTGCTGTTGCATCCAAGTAAGTTTGGCTGCTAAAATGTTTTGATATTCACTGAACAGACATGCAATTGCCTGCATAGTCCTTTCTTATTTGAAAGATGAATCCCTGTCGCTTGCAAGATACACAATCTCATGCCCATCGTGCATAGCTAATTCATTGCATTGGGGAGAGGTGGACTTTCCTGGTGAACCAGTAGCCCAGCCCCCTGGGCGTCAACACATAGCTTCTGGTTCACCAGGAAAGAGGTGGACGCCGGATGTAAACAAACTGAGAGGGGGTGTCACGTTGAGTAGCTTTGCAGATGTAGGCAAAGAGATTGGCACATTACTAACGGTGTTGGACTACCATAAATGTAAGTTAGTTTCTTTTCTGAGGTCTTTGTAGTGAGTCATGTTGTTTTTTGTATGTTTAGATGAGGTAAGCTTAAGCCTACTGACTTCTGAAATGACTGCATGAATGATTTGTCCCAAGCTTTCTTACGGCTACTGACCTCAGAAATAATTCATGGCGTTGTGAACCTGCTGATGTATTTATTTGCACTCATGTAGTAATTTACTGTCATGAAAGCTAAATTGTGACTTGACTTTTTCCTCTCTCAGTTGTTGGCTCATGACAGACTTATTTGATAAGTGGAAGTGCCCGCTGATGCAGACCCAGTGTAAGTATACATGCTGGCATTGTTTTTGTGACATTTAATCTCATCTAAATCATCATGTTTTTGAACAGTGTTGGGTAGCCAGCCACCCATGCATGTTGACACAGCCAGCAGCGGGCACCCATGGCACATGGGGATGGACCCAGGAGTGGAGGATGACCCAATAGGGTGAGTTAGTGAGCTAATGTCATACACATGTAATTGTTTTAGGTGTATGGGAAATAATTAAATGTTTGTTTACATTGTACAGATGAACGTTCAGCCCACTCACTGTTGACACCAGTGACACAGTATTGACCAGATCTCCTGGAAGTGCCCCCTGACGCAGACCCAGTGTAAGTATGCATGCTGGCACTGTTTCGTTTATTTAGGCTATGTAGGGCTTGACACAGTATTTGCTTTTAGTGATATGTAATAAATATTTTGTCTGATATTAAATCTCATCTAAATCTCATCATGTTTTTGAACAGTGTTGGGTAGCCACCCATGCACGTTGACACAGCCAGCACCGAGCACCCAGGGGGATGGAACCAGGAATGGAGGATGGTCCAATAGGGTGAGTTGCTGAGCCAATGTCAGAAACATGTAGACTATACCCTACCCTCATATGTAAACCTTCGCTAGTCTGTTTCTCCCTTAATATTGGTGTCAGATTCGCACAAATGCAGTTCTGGGGTGCTACCTTGCTACTAATCAGGCACAGCAAGTATGATTTGAAATCTGTGTCGGTCATTGTTCATTTTGAGAGGAATTTTTTATTTAGTTTTAGTCTCTTGACGAAAATGCAATTTTAGTTTTAGTCACAATTTAGTCATCTAAATCATTTTTGTCTTAGTCTAGTTTTAGCTGACTAAAATTCATACAATTTTTGTCGACGAAATCTAAAATAATTTTAGTCAACCAAAATATTACATTCATTTCCTCTTGTCTACACTTCTCTATAAAATTGTCAAACTAAAATACAATTTGGGGAAATCAATGATTAAAATGACATATTGTAATCATGAAATATTGTCAAAAACTGCCAGAGTGTCTTATAAGCCAGTGCGTCCAATGTGTAAAAAAAATCATGGCCACGACACTCATAAAGCTCTGTCGATATTTTACGACTTCGGGGGAAAAACGGGACTGCACGTTATGAAAAAATACTTGTGGGTATACCAGTAATCAAGAGCGTCGCGGGGTAGCCTACAGGCACCTGTTGGAAGACGTGTCTCTCTCTCTCTCTCTCTCTCTCTCTCTCCCTCGTGCGCGTATTGCAAGCTGTTGCATATTATTTGCTTGATGCGAAGTTGTGATGGCATACGCGCTCTCGTTGACATGGTTGTGTCCATGTTGCATGCATTCGCAAGATGTTATTGGAAAAACGCATATGAAAGCGTGGAAAGGCCGTTTACTTCCTATTTCAGTGTCCTTGACTGAAACAAGTCACAAAACTCCACACTTCCGAATCCTTTGCTATCAGCACTAAAGTGATTCTTATCAGAAGGCTTGTACCAACGCATAGACCCTTAAATTACAAACATTAGCGAACATTGAAAAAAGATCAGACAACGACCGTCGGGTAGCAGGTTCATGAAAGCGACTGGGAGTGGAGAAAAAAAAAGGCATCGTTAGAGAAAGATGTTTGCTACTTTAGGACAGACAGCACCACCACTATTTCATGACTGCATAAACTTCTTCGTCATGGATAAATGGGCAACAATATTTTTGTCCAGCCAGGATTGCCCTGAAAAGTAGGCTACTGCTGTTATAAAAAGGTCACGGGCGTGCAGCACCGACGCTGCCTGTCACTGTGCCTGCGTGTTTGTGTGTGTGAGGGAGGGGAGGGAGACGCGGAGCAGATGGGTCGCGACTTGCGAAAGATCAGGAAATTCTTTTTCAATGTTTCAGTGACATATTAACAAAAATGCTTCCTATTGGTTTTCGTCTCCGATGGTATTGTAGTCACATTTTTATTTTTTTGACGAAAATATAAATCAATATCGTTATATTTTTCGTACAAACGCATGCTGTTTTTTTCGTTATCGTTTTATTGTCGTCAGGGGAAAAACAACCTTTAACGATAATTATGGCGAAAATATTTCGTCACGAAATTAACACTGGTGTCGGTCGGGTCCCAAAGTGTCTGATTTCACGTGAAATGACCCTATGGCATGTTTATACAGTAGGTTTAAATAAGACGAGATGTACTCCAATGTCATGCGCCTTTCTGTTCCAAACCCTTTGGAAGGGACTGTATATGGAAAAAGTCGATAACGGTCTGAGTTCCTGCTTCTTAGTGCATATTGCTTTCTACATGACTTGTGTCCAATAACATTGCCCATAATTGAAAACTGTGTTTTTTTGTTTCCTCACAGGTAGCATCATGAAGGCAGTTTACCCCTGAAACTTTTTACAAAGGACCATCATCGTCAGAGAAGTTCCTTTAACCCTTTATCTCCCATAGCGGCCGTGAACGCCCGGCCACCTCTCTCCCATAACGCCCGCCGACACCCGGAGTATTTTCATAGCTGAACAGAAGTCATCATGCAGTTTCTACAGCTTTCACTTTAGATCACTATTACAGGCTGTCAATATATTTTTATTATAAAAACTATTTTGGGAAATCCTGAACTACAGTGCAAAGTGGCTGAGCTCAAAAGTACGGGCTCGCTGCTGCTGCCCAGTAGAAAATATCTTTTAAATGCAGTACAGTTCCTAATTGTGCGTTCATGTGGTAATTACGTAAATACCAAACACTGACATCCGAAGCACACATGAACGCCACCGGCCCTTGTAGAAAATTTTGATTAATGAATGCACTATATCTCTTCTCTTGCCTCCCTCTCTTCTCCACAAGCTCTCCCCTCATCTAATCTCTTCATTTTGCTAGTCCTCATCTCTCTTTCTTCATTGTGTTACTGTTTAAGCTGATAACTGTTACTTTTAAAAATTAAATAGTTAAAGATATTGAAGTTGTCTGTCTTGTGTTACCGTTACCATGAAGCACATCATCTCACATCTCAAATGTATTGTGTAAGTGGTTTGGAAATATTTTTGATGAGAATAGTAAGATCTCTCAGATGTTGCCTCCCATGCATAAGCAATGCTCAACAAGTCATTTGTTGATGTTTTGGAAAGCATGGAAAGATTTTCACTTTAAAAGTTCCCCAGATATGCGTTAGTAATGAGTTGTAAGTCCTTGATAATGCATAAGCAATGCTTATCAAGTCATTTGTTAATGCGTTGTAAAGCCTTAACAGGTTTTCACTTTAGATCAGTTCCCCAGATATACTTAAGTAATGGGGTTTAAATCCTTGATAATGCATAAGCAATGCTTATCAAATCATTTGTTAATGCGTTGTAAAGCCTTATCAGGTTCTCACTTTAGATCAGTTCCCCAGATATACTTAAGTAATGGGTTATAAATCCTTGATAATGCATAAGCAATGCTTATCAAGTCATTTGTTAATGTGTTGTGAAGCCTTAACATGTTTTCACTTTAGATCAGTTCCCCAGATATACTTAAGTTATGGGTTATAAATCCTTGATAATGCATAAGCAATGCTTATCAAGTCATTTGTTGATGTTTTGGAAAGCATGGAAAGATTTTCACTTTAAAAGTTCCCCAGATATGAGTTGGTATTGAGTTGAAAATTTTTGATAATGCATAAGCAATGCTTATCAAGTCATTTGTTAATTCGTTGTAAAGCCTGAACAGGTTTTCACTTTAGATCAGTTCCCCAGATATACTTAAGTAATGGGTTATAAATCCTTGATAATGCATAAGCAATGCTTATCAAGTCATTTGTTAATGTGTTGTAAAGCCTTAACAGGTTTTCACTTTAGATCAGTTCCCCAGGTATACTTAAATAATGGGTTATAAATCCTTGATAATGCATAAGCAATGCTTATCAAGTTATTTGTTGATGTTTTGGAAAGCATGGAAAGGTTTTCACTTTAAACGTTTCCCAGTTATGAGTGAGTAATGAGTTGTAACTCCTTGATAATGCATAAGCAATGCTTATCAAGTCATTTGTTAATGTGTTGTAAAGCCTTAACAGGTTTTCACTTTAGATCAGTTCCCCAGATATACTTAAGTAATGGGTTATAAATCCTTGGTAATGCATAAGCAATGCTTATCAAATCATTTGTTAATGTGTTGTGAAGCCATAACAGGCTTTCACTTTAGATCAGTTCCCCAGATATACTTAAGTAATGGGTTGTAAATCCTTGATAATGCATAAGCAATGCTTAACAAGTCATTTGTTAATGTGTTGTAAAGCATGGGAAGGTTTTCACTTTAGATCAGTTCCCCAGATATACTTAAGTAATGGGTTATAAATCCTTGATAATGCATAAGCAATTTTTATCAAGTCATTTGTTAATGTCCAGAAACATCCATGAGGGGCAGTCACATGAGCCTCAACTTACTGTTTGCCATGTTACCAGTCATCACACACTAACCATTACAAAAGGGTTAATTAAGATTTCACTAATGCTAAAGCAAGAGTTTACAAACCGTTGCCATACATGCCTAATAGTACTTGGTAATGGTTAGGTGGTAGGAGGCAACAAAGAGATCATGTTTTTTTCATAAATAAAGGTGGGTTATCTGACATTTTAATGATGGTTTACTAATGCTTATCAGAAAGTTCAATCACCATAAACGAATCATTACCAAGAAATGCATAATGACTAACTCGTGATTCACTAAGGGTTGACTAATGTTAAAATAAGGCTTAACTTTGCTTAGCGAACAGTTACATCAGCACACACAAACCATTTACTAACGGTAGAAGTTAATGATTAAGAAATGAGAAATAATACTTACATAATGCCTAACTCGTGATTCAGTAAGGGTTAACTAATGTTAAAAATAAGGCTTAACTAAGGCTTAACTTTGCTTAGCGAACAGTTACATCAGTACACACAAACCATTTACTAACGGTAGTAGTTAATGATTAAGAAATAAGAAATAATACTTACATAATGACTAACTTGTGCTTCACTATGGGTTAACTAATGTTAAAATAAGGCTTAACTAAGGGTTAACTAATGCTCAAAAAGGGGTACTTA
>NC_085867.1:24778922-24783922 GCF_034702125.1 Engraulis encrasicolus | reverse complement strand
ATGTTATGTGTTGTGTTGTGTCGTGTTGTGTTGTGTCGTGTTGTGTCGTGTTCTGTTGTGTTGTATGTGTTGTGTTGTGTGTACCTGTGCATGTGTGAGTGAGTGCGTTACAATATGCGACCTTGCCTCCTCCACTTGTGCTTGTTTCCTTGTACCAGGAAGTAATATGTCATGATGACATCACTGACAACAGCATTATATTTCAATGTCTTGCAAAAGCTCAATTGTTAAGTCTTCTTCTCGTTTGCAATTGGGATGGTGAATGCAAAAATAGTCCCTCAAAAGTTGTTGTGGCTAGGCTGACAGCTGGGAAATGTTATCGTTTTCTTCACGGAGGAGGGGCCAGGAGGCGGGGCGAGGCCACAAGCACAAGTGGAGGGAGCAAGGTTGCATATTGTAACGCACTCAGTGTGTGTGTGCTCCCCTCTCTCCAGCTGACATAAGACAATATCGTTGTGAGGCCTCTGTCACTGTAGCACCAGATCACCAGATGCTACATCAATTACTTATGACTCTTATAATTTTTCGTGTGTGTGTGTGTGTGTGTGTGTGTGTGTGTGTGTGTGTGTGTGTGTGTGTGTGTGTGTGTGTGTGTGTGTGTGTGCTTTTGCAAGAATGTAGGCCTATCATATGTGTGTGAGTGAGATGTAAATAATGTCAGATCTGTTTATACATGGCTCTGCATGAGCATAACATGACTGCAAAGTCTAAATGTGTGTGTGTGTGTGTTTGTTTGTGTGTGCGTGCGTGCGTGCTTGCGTGCGTGCGTGCGTGCGTTATGCATGTGCATGGAGATCAGTTATTAATCACAATTTGTAATCAATAGAAGAACCGAGACACAAGATATAATATATATAATTTTGAATGTGTGTTTGAGTGTGTGTGTTGCGCAAAAGTGAGACCTGTGATTTGTTTTAATCTGTCCACCAGAATGAGTCGTTTTCAGTCTGAAGATACTCATTTAAATCTCATAAATTCATCTGCTAATGAGGCAGACAGTCTGTGTGCGTGCGTGTATGCGTGCGCGCGCGTGCGTACGTGCGTGAGTGTCTTTCATTGAGACGTGGAGCTATCTGTCACGCAGCCCACTGCATTATGTGGTGTTCAATCTTCACACATTCTTGTCCACATGTTTGATACAGACAAATACAAACTGTGAGGAATGTAATTTTGATCCCTTAGTATGTCAACATGTGAATAAATTGACAATAAAGCTGACTTTGAAGTACAGAAAAAATTGTGAAGGGTAATTTCTCCATGTAAGAATGATCATTGCACTGAGAAAGAAACTCCAGACTGTCTCTACTTTTAAGTCACAGTGCTACTCTCATGTTTTTTTCATCATGGACTTCAGCCTTTTTCACAGTTTTAGAAACTCAAACAATTAAACAGGTCTAGCCATGCTGGTGAATAAAATGGTCATATCACTTAAAGTTACCTCAAGTGCACTTAAAGCTGATTGAAGAAATTACATACATGATTTATGCCTTGTGTCACTTAGGGCTGATTTTAAAAGCAAACCTTTTGTTGTGGCATTGACTTTAAAGAGTCTGAGAAGTGATTAGACTGGCTGATGATTTACTTTTAAAAATGCATTTAAATTCACTTTCAGTACATACGTACATGCTAAATAGACTTACAGTAATCATAGCTCAATCAACAGCTTAGAAATGTAACACCCTGTTTGTGCACAGTATGATAAACCTAACTGAGTTCGAAAACATTTTAATGCTGAACAAATGATTATGTGTTGTACATTAAAGTGTACTTATTCACTTTTGGAAAGTAAGTTACTTTACTCCACTCTTGGCTATTTCACGTTATCAACAGTAAAACCTCTCATTTTCATTTTGCAGTATCACTGCCTTTCATGTTGGACTCCTGGGCCACAACCTCTACATCCCTGACCAAAGCAATCTAACTGTAAAACAACCTAATCACAGCTGGTTTACATACAGCCTCCCCACTCACTAGTCGACCCATGCCTGCAATTCACCTCAGGGGCGCTGTTAAGAGAGCACAGCCCATTCATTCTGAATGGAGCCTGCACTCCCTCGTTGGCGCCCCTAGTGTACAGTACCACCCGGAAAAGAGGCGAATGGAGTCTCTCGTAATACCCTCAGAACCTCTCTGACCTAATCATGAAAGTATAGCGGCTAAGCCCCAAATCACCAGACAGCCCCAATCTGCACTGAAAGTAGCGTGGGTGGGGGATCACCTCACCGTCCTGGCAGCATATGAAGAGGCCGTATTTGGGAAAGTAATTGAGGACCCTTCACATGTTCTGAATCCAGAGTAGGAGCTGCTAACCCTCTGGCAGGCGATACAGAGTCCCAGTTAACCTTTAACCCTCAAGCGACCGGCCTGTTTTTGCGACTAATCTGACCGAGCGGGGTCATTTATGACCCCAAGGAGTTTATATAGAAATACCACTATATAAATTATTTTTTGGGGTTCATTCAAATTTATTTACACCTTGCACATACTTGTCCCTCATCTAAAGCAAAAAGATGTGAATTTGAACATTTTATTGTTTTGCTAAAAATTAGTCAAACTTACATACGTATATGCTAAATATGATGTATGCCCTCATTTGCATATGTAAACATCAAAATGCAAAAAACATCCAATACATTTTTTTCTTATCTCATCATCAGTAATCAACTGAGAAAGTTTCATGGCGATATCTATCATTATTTTTTTTTTAGCCTATTCACTTGTAGTAGTCTTACCATAATAATACAGTATATTTATGCTAATTATGGAAATCGATCAAAGTGAAACTTTGGGAAACCAAGCTAAATTATATCCATTAGGCCCATAGATGATATTTCTGCAATAAAACTTTAGGGTACTCAACATTTCTGGGTTCATGAAATCACAAGATCAGAGAATATGGTAATTTACATAGACAAAACCATGTCTCAAACATATAACCTTATGCACACTCAAAATTTCTCTGAAACTTTTTCTGGACATTGTAGCTGTGAAAAGGTGTCTTCCATATATATTAGAGCAAAGAAATGATTCAACTGATGCTTCAGCCTTTGTATAGCCATATAATAAGGAAAATTCTAAAAACGCCATTGATTTCTACACTGATTACTTGTTTCCTCCCTCTTTGTTCATCAGGATGACTTCCATTTCATATTATCATCATGTGTCTAGGACCACTGTGCCATGATATCAAAAAATATGGAGCAATAACAGAGGAAATGCCACCTGGGTGCCCTCACAATGTGCTTCGCTGGCTATCGCAGGGGTGCCCTATTTATTTATATAATATATTGTATTTTAATACTATAAATGTTTATATTGTGAATATTTTTGGTCTGCTGACCATGGCCTGCCCCAAGACACAAAATACAAAAAACAGATTTTGAAAATTACAACAACAATGGACATTATAATGTTGAGTATCTCATGGATCCTCTCAGGGCCATAAATGACAATAGTACAAGGAAAGGTCAGACCAGTGTTTCCTACAGTATGTGTGTGAGGCCTGTGTTTGTGAGACCCGTGAGGAGAGAGAGAATCCGCCGTGATTCTGTCCGGTGTGGTAGCTTTTGTGATACGCACCGGATTCTCATCTGCCCTGTATCTGCTTGTAGCGTAGACCGAGTAAAGTTGAGTACAGGGTACTGTTGAGGTAAATCAAATATACCTGTGTAACAACAAGATTCTGATCTAATTCCAAAGTGTAGGCATTACATAAATGACAGTCCCAAAACATTTGGCGACCATATCGAAGATTGTGCTAATCTCTGTTTATGTTGGCATTCGGTTCCTGCCATACCTTTGTCCCACATCGCTTGCCGTAGCCTCGTCCAAACAGATGTACATGTGCATGAGAATCCAGTGCGTATCTTAAAAGCTACCACACCGGTTTGTTCGCCGTGGTGCTCACTGGTCTATATGAGACCAGTGTTTTGAATCCTCTGTGTGTGCGTGTGTGTGTGTTTGCGTGTGTGTGTGTTTGCGTGTGTGTGTGTGTGTGTGTGTGTGTGTGTTTGCGTGTGTGCGTGAGTGCGTGTGTGTGTGTTTGTGTGTCTGTGTGTGTTTGAGCATCCGCCGTGATGCTCCTGTTTGTCCGCCTTGGTGCTGTGTGGTTTATGTGAGACCACTGTTTGAATCCTGTCTGTGTGTGTGTGTGTGTGTGTGTGTGTGTGTGTGTGTGTGGTTGTGAGTGTGAAAGAGAGATTTAATAGCATTTTCTCTATGGAAATGCAGCATGTTTTAATATGTAGGCCTACCTTATGTTAAGAAAGCTATGACATATGAAACTTATCGGTAGGCCTATTTGGCAAATATTTACTAATACTGTATTATATATTTGAAAATCTGATATTGGAAAAGTCAGTGCCTCACCAGCCATAAACCTGACCGCACGTCACTGGTACTGGTCACTGTTATGCGGCAGCTACAGTATGTGTTTGCATGTCCAAGACAAATTTACCTCAGGACGAATAAAAAAAACTTGAATCTTGAATCAACACCAGTGAGAGTGGCATAGCTTCCCCAGATATAGACACACAATATAAAATGAACATTTAATTTAAACACAAATGTTTTATAGACACTCATTCTGTTCACATTTTTAGCTGCAAATTATTGTACTTTGGTCACACTTATAAATATTAGCAAATATTAGTAATACCAGTAAAACAAATTTGACAATAAGCAGTTTCAATGAGCAGCTAGCTGCAATACCTACTCTGGCCACCATCCTTCACAGTGTACCTCTACAGTAACTATTTGTTCACTTTTGAGTTTGAGTTGTATATTTGCAGTGTTGGAAGTAACTCGTTACAAAAGTAACTAATTACTGTAATGCATTACCTTTTTGAGTAACGCAGTAATGTAACTGATTACAGGGGAAAAAATCGGTAATATGTCCTCGTTACAATGCAAGTAACTTGCACATTACAATGCATTTTTTTCACCTAAATTTTGTGTGGGTATTTTGTTTTCTTTATACAATGTTCGCGGATCACCGCGAG
>NC_085867.1:24741422-24773922 GCF_034702125.1 Engraulis encrasicolus | reverse complement strand
TGTTTAGTTGCAAAGCCGAGCTGATTGGTTCATATTGCTCTGAAAGACACTCAAGTCTATGCATTTTAATGGGTTTATTATGCGCGCGAGGTCACCTAACTGTAGTGACGCCATTACCAGAGGAAAACGATAGCACTTGGGCAAACGGTAAAGTCAGTTTAGCCATGCATACCTGCCTATGATGAACCAGTTTTCTTGTTTGAAAAAACACTCTTCCTGGCGCTAAAGCAAACTGCCATTTCTGACTGACCCAGATGAAATCCCATGCACGGAACTCCACTATTGAGATGACATCGCATAGGCTATATTTCCCACCGCTTATCACAGTAGCCGACAGTGAAACATTGTTCTCATGAAACTGGCAGTAGACGTGTATACTATCCACAGGTGAAGGACAATGTGCCATGATTTTGCGCACAACCTCAAACACAATTCCTTAATGGAAAATAGCCAACCCACTGTTGCATCAAACTTATAGGTGAAAGTCGTGTGCTCCACCAACAATCCACCGTCATTGATAAGCGCTGCATGCTGCGCACAGGCTATCATCTTACACTTCATTATTATTGTGTTGGTGGATAGGAGAGCTTAATCTTAATTCCTTTCTCCCAATAATGATACAAACAGTAACAACTTAGGCTACAAAATGCCAGTTTGGGAGGAACAGTTGAATTATAGCCTGTACATGACTAGATCAAAAAATTTGAAGAAAAAAAAAAAAAAACCCGGGATTTCCCGGGATTCCCGGGAAATGGGCCGTCAGATCCCGGGATTTGATTCATGCCATTTTCGGGAAAAATATTAAACCCTAGTACAAACGTAGTAAACGTAGACATAGATTCCCCACCCCTGCTCCAAAGACAACTAACCAACCACACACTCCCACTGAAACACTTATACCCCCCGCCCCCCCAGACACCCAAATGCAATCACAACCCTAAACTACTCCCCGAGCTGGACTGGTCCTCTGGCATACAGGGCATTTTCCCAATGGGCTGACAGTCCTCAGGGGCAGATTGAGGTTTTTTGTTTGTTTCTTTCTTTTTTCATAGGGAGTGTCCCACAGTTTAGAGGGGGCAGGCCACCGGATCATCTACATATACACAGCCAAGCATGATATTATAAGAAAACGGCCTGTATTTGTCAGGGGCCAGTCACAAAATTGTAATGGCTATGTCTTCAATTTGTTACTTAAGGCTCTCGATAATGCCATTACAATGTTGTTATGATACAGTTGAGTATTTTCAGCAAATAGTGAATAGGCCTGTCTGTGACCTCATCTGCACTAAGAGGCTAAGGGCAGGGCTAAGAGCCCAACCCTACACTACTCCATACCTCCAACTACTGTAGTTACATCTTAAACCCTCTTTCTCTCCTCCACTCTCCTCTCCTTTCCACGGCTCTTCTGTCCTCTCTGTGCCTTTATCCTTGCCTTTATTCTCCGTTATAAAGTGTCTCTATTCTTTTTTAACCTCTCTCTCTCTCTCTCTTTCTCTCTCTCTCTCTCTCTCTCTCTCTCTCTCTCTCTCTCTCTCTCTCTCTCTCTCTCTCCTCTATAGTTCCTATCTCAATTCCATTGTCTACTCCCAAATTCCGGATGTGTAATTTGCAAGTCACAAGTAAGCATCAAGTCCTTCCAATCAAGTCAGACTCAAGTCACACACTAAGACACATTTGACCAAGTCAAGTCCTAGTCCAATCATACCAAAGTCAAGTCAGGTTAAGTCCAAATCCAAGTCTCCAAGTCCAAGTCCTTAACAAGTCACCATGTATTCTTTGCATAATCTGAACACTTACTTTTGGTCATAAATTCATTACATCTCCGCACCGCTATGCATGTCCACCTTTGGCAGTCACGTTCTTAACAAAAAATAGAAGGCCTACTAGTATCGCTTAAGGGCAAATCATTCAATTTTCATTTTTTTCATGTAATTATTATAATTACTCACATACAAATGCTGAAAATGTAATATGATTAGACTTGACATGCCATTGCAAATAATTGCAATCTAAAACTTTCAAGTCCAAGCCAGTAGCGTTCAAGACAAAGTCAAGTCATGGCCTAGTCAAGTCTCAAGTCATCAATTTGTGACCCACATCTCTGCTATTCTCCACAAGTCATAGGCATTTCTGCTATGGTTGTGTGTGTGGTAATGAAGTGTGTGTGTGTGAGTGTGAGTGTGTGAGTGTGGCGTGAAGGTTGATAAGGAAGGAGTATGTGTGCGTGCATGTGTGCATGCGGTCTGTGTGTTTGGGTTTCATTACATGTAAGACTTTTAAGTTCAAGCAAACAATGACCTCCGGGAACTAATCACTGATAAATAAACTCACTACCAACCGTACTCTGAAAACACACGCGCATGCGCACACACACACACACACACACACACACACACACACACACACACACACACACACACACACACACACACACACACACACACACACAGAGAGGTATGACCTGTGTCAAATAACCACTAATAAATAGACCTCCAACACCAACCGTACTCTGAAAAAAAAACACTCAGATGAAATATTTCCTGAATAACAATGATGTAATTGTCAAATATTTTATAGGTTCTGCCTTTCCACAGTCCTAGGTAATTGTGGTTCTTCCTGAAAGGATGAAACCCACAATGAGATAGATAGATAGATAGATAGATAGATAGATAGATAGATAGATAGATAGATAGATAGATAGATAGATAGATAGATAGATAGATAGATAGATAGATAGATAGATAGATAGATAGATAGATAGATAGATAGTGTTACGCCCCAAGTGGCGTTGCTACCTCCCTGTCATGCGTTTGTTTGTGATTATCCTTTGCAGGTGCGTTGATTGCTGGGATGCTGTTGACTGGCGATTGGCAGAGCCATCTAATAGCAGAGTTACGTCACTCCCATAGACCTCTATGGACCAATCTTTCCACAGCAATGGTGGCTCTCATGGAGCCTCACAGAGTGTTAAGATGGAAATCCCCATTGACTTTAGTTCTATTAGAAGTAGTTACTTAGTTCTAGGAGGTGGCCGTAGAACACAGAAAATGTGGTAAAGGTAATGTAATGTGTTTGTACTTAATCTTTGTTTGGTATGTGATGGTTCCGTGTTAGTTTCCAACGAACAGAAGTTTACTGTTAAGAAACATTTTAATCTACGCGAATCACATCACCAACCGACTTCCTGGTCCCCGGTTTGCGCAACTCTTATTAGACTGCTCTGGCGATTGGTAACCGGTGCGCAGTCCTGCCGGTGATCTATTTAAGCGCGCCAGTTGGCATTCTTGGGGAGAGCAGCGAGCGCAAAGCCAGACTTTGGTGTCCTGGGTTGCTTGCCCCTCGCGGGCCTTAAAACCCAGACTTATGCTGCCATCGATTATTTGTATTTTCACATGTTAGTCCGTTGGAATGTGCGTTGTCCTACTGGTTCGTTGTATTGGTCCATTGTATTGGTGCGTTGAACTACCGGTGTATTGTAATGCCGGTGCATGTAACAGGTAAAATAAATTTGATCAATGATGTTTACAACAGTTTACAACAGTTACATCTGACTCCGTCCTCCTTTTATGTTGTGGCTACCTTGAGCCAGGTGGTCGTAACAATAGATAGATGGATAGAGCAACTGGTGGAAAGTGGCATAGAACATTATGCAGAAAGAGAAAGAATGTCAGAAAAAGCATACTGTACACAGAGCAAAATGATGAGAGAAGTAAAGAAAGGCAGAGAGAGAAAGAAAGTGATATAATGAACAAAAAATCTTTTTAATACATTGACAGAAAGTGATGTAAAAACTAAAATCAAAATTTAAACAGATAGTCCTAAATGTTTCTGAGGTCACAGTCTACAGAAATATTGATAATGAGAATAAACCGGAGAGTAGTATGTCTGCTGTAGATTTCCTTCTGAATTTCAAAGTCTTCGTCTGGATTTGAGCGCCACGCATTTTAATTCATTCTCATGTGTGGATGTATATGGTATGCGTGGGTGCATGCGTGCATGTTGTTTTTAAAATCACATATGTGAGCGTTCGACAGTTAGTGGGATATGTGTCTGTGTTTCAACATCACAGGCAGAGCATGCAAGACCAAGTCTTATCAGACACACACACACACACACACACACACACACACACACACACACACACACACACACACACACACACACACACACACACACACACACACACACACACACACACACACACACACACACACACACACACACAGAGAGATTTAAACTTTACAGTCAATTTCACATGAGCTTTTTGTACACAAGCGGGCAGGCAGACACACAGGCACGCATGCATGCACACACAAAACACAAACACACACATCCACACTCAAATGTACGCACGCACGCACGCATGCACACACACACACACACATACACAGTGGATTTGGTCCCTCTCATCATGCTGTCATTATGGTGATTAGAGAAGAGCCTCGGCTCTAACAGCTCACTTTGTTGCCAGGGGAAGCTAAGCAGAGGTAGCCTAAGTGGAGAGCAAGACGAGAGAGAGAGAGCGCGAGAGAGAGAGAGAGAGAGAGAGAGAGAGAGAGCGCGCGAGAGAGAGAGAGAGAGAGAGAATGTTCTTAAATGCCTTCGATATTGTTACATTAATGTTCTCTGTAAGCTTGCCCACATGCCCATAAAATCAAACTTCAATTGAATTGAAATTGAAATTGAGAGAGGAAGAGGGGGGGGGGATGCAGACAGCAAGAGAGAAATAGCTGAGAGAAGAGAAAGAGAGGGGAGAGAGGGAAAGGCAAATTCAAAAGGAGAGAGAGGAAGAGAGAGAGATTAGATGACCAAAAAAACAGACAAAAAAACAGGCCAGAGAGAGAGGGAAAGAGTAAATATGAGAGAGAGAGTAAACGTGTATGACTAACAGCAGTTCTCTAAATGGAGCAGATGCAGGAGGATAAGAGAGGAGGTAGAGGTGGCAACACAAACAAACACACACACACACAAACAAGCGCACGCTCACACGCACACTTTCTCAAACATGCGCACACACACACACACACACACACACACACAAACACACAAATTCATGCATCATTACTAAACAAATGAGAAGGAAGTAAATGAGCTGAAAACACACACACACGCACACACACACACACACACACACACACACACACACACACACACACACACACACACACACACACACACACACACACACACACACACACACACACACACACACACACACACACACACACACACACACACACACACAGAGTCCTATCTGTGTTTTGGTCTCTTCAAAGAATGACGTGACCTAGATATGCCTGAAGCGTGACGGAGCATTTAAGAGCATGGCTAAGCCGCACGTAAACAAGGTAGCATTTTGTTTGCCTATACATCTTTTGGACATTTATACAAAGTGTTGTCATTGTCATAACAACTTCAATATCATAACACGGAAATAAAAAGAGAATTTTGCAAATCTGTAATCTGTTTTTGACAAATCGTCTAAATTTCGGACTATTTATTCCTCAGATTGTACACATTACATTTACAGGTATACTTGCACATACACTCACACTTGGCCAAATTACATTTTTGTAGTAGTACACGTCAGGGTGGTGCAGTACGCCACTGTCAGAGAGAGTAGAGAGAGAGAGGTTCCATTGGCCCATTGTTTCCGGGTTCTATTATTGCAAGGGGGTCCCCTTTAGGCAGACCTAAGGACTGTTCTATTCAATGCTAAGAATATTATGACACGCCCCTTTAGGCAGACCGGAACCTGGTCATGTTAGGTGCCCATAGCAACCTATTACATTGGCATATCTCTATATACTTAAATAATCTCTGCCACTGTTGTATGGATTAATTTACTGTGTTTGTTTTTTACTGGATTATCAAAGAAGTATATTCATTGCTTGCACATTAAGTAACAATTACAAATTCATCTATGGGCAGTAGCTGTGGTTGTACCACTTGACGTTTGCCACTTAAAAAGCCTTCTTGACCCACTTATACTATTTCTCATGGTCATAGCTCTAAATGCTGGTTATACTACAAGTAGATGGTAGATGCTAAATGCTTAGAGATGATCAAATTCATTAGCTTCTTCAGATGCTGGCAAGCAAGTGCACATTTGGATCATAAGATAAAACATTTACTATCTGTATTGACTTGATGGAAAAAGTTATTTTAAAGCTGTGCTAATACAGTGGAAACCAATTCTGGGCTCCCTGGTCATGGCGTTAAACTTCGACTTTTTTCACACAGGTGCGTCAGAGAGGGCCCATGGGCCACTCAGCAACAGCTTAAAGAAACTCCCGCACACTGACCATTTCGCTGTTCTTTCTTTAATAAACTCCCCGGTCATGGCGCAATAGGTTTGTTTGCAAACAGACACAGGTGCGCGTGCACACACGCGCGCGCACACACACACGCACACATGCACGCCTGCGCACACACACACAAACACACATACAGATGAAATCACCTCCATAGATGCATTACCACAAATGCATTGGCTAGGGCAATGGTTAGGTGTGCAGTGATGGTGTTGGCAGACTGATTGAATTCCTGTGAAAGTCATAAATCAGAACAACAGAGGGCAGCTGAGGAAAGGCATGACGTGTGTGTGTGTGTGTGTGTGTGTGTGTGTGTGTGTGTGTGTGTGTGTGTGTGTGTGTGTGTGTGTGTGTGTGTGTGTGTGTGTGTGTGTGTGTGTGTGTGTGTGTGTGTGTGTGTGTGCACGCACATGCGCAATTGCATGATGATTACAATCTGTTGGTTGTTGCTGATGGTTAACTTGCTGTGTCGCAGCTCGCCATGGAATGACAAACATGCTCTCCATTCCCAGCGGAATAGAGGAGTGAAGGAAGAAGAGAGGAGAGAGGGAACAAGATAGGAGGAGTGAAAGGTAGAAAGCATAATTGAAATGGAATGGATGGACAAATGGACGTCAGACATGGATGGATGGATGAATGGATGGATGGATGGGTGGTGTGGTGGAGAAAAAAGAATAGAAGATAGGTGGACTTTGACTATATGGACAGATGGAAGACTGAAAACAGAACAAGGACATGAGACAACGATGAGAGAGTAAGATTAAGGGGAGGATCATTATTTGTATTATTTATTACTTTAATATGATGTGATCCTAATGATATTTTAATATGATTTACAACATTTCAATTTAGAGCTCACATGTTAGACACAAATACATGCCTAATTAATGTTTGTTTGTGTGACTTATAAAACATGTGCAAAGCAAAATCAAACGGCCCACTAGACCCTTATTATGATATCAATAAAAACGGACTTATTGGCAAAGAACAAGACTTTCTCTCATGTTACTCCTCTATTTATTGAGTTGCACTGGCTACCGATCGCCGCCCGGATCAAGCACAAGGCATTGACCCTTGCCTACAAAACTATCACAGGAACGGCCCCAGCTTATCTGAAGGACCTACTAACGCCTTTTGTTACTGGAAGAGAACCGCGCACATCCAGCACAAGCCGTCTGTCTCTGCCATCCAGTCGCTCTAGGAACTCCCAGTCAAGATTGTTCTCCGTTGTTGTACCCAAGTGGTGGAACGGTCTACCAGAGGCAGCAAGACTAAGCACATCTCTTGCAGCCTTCAAGAAACAAGTAAAGACCTTCCTCTTTCGAAAGTATCTACTAGACTAATGCTTGAGCTGGCCTAGGCCCAGGCCAGACTCTTGACATGATGTTTAGTTTAGTTTGTGTGTGTGTTGTGTGTGTACTCATTTTACTCTTTATTTACTCTTTATTTACTCTAAATAATAATAATAATAACCCCTATTTGCAACTGTATTTGTTGTTCTGAATATTTCCTGTGCATTTTGTATTTGCTTGTGATGTTGGCTTGATTATGTCCTCTTTTGAAAGTTGCTTTGGTTATAAAGCGTCTGCCAAATGTAATGTAATGTAATGTAATGTAATGTTTGTTAACACTTTAACGTTCCAGGGGGCGCCCTCGCCCCCGTTTATGATCATATTTCATATTTCATATTTTGTGTATTGCACGAAATATAGTCACCCATCATACCAAATTAAAGCTTTCCCTTTCGTCTTTCCAGCCATAAGACTCATTTTTGACCCAAACACACACCCTGCATTCATTTCACTGTTTTATGAAGAAGTTATGAAAAGTCATATTCAAAAAAATTATGTAATCGCTTACCGTTGAAGACCTCATAGCGTTATCAGATCGACCACGTCAATCAAACAAACCACCAGCCCCTTCCTTAGTCTTCATAGAACACACCCAGTGCAAAAGTTTTGGTAAATATCCTCACTTTATGTCCATCAAAGGCTTGATTTTGCAGCAGCATGTTGCAACAGGGAAAAAACACGACGCATTTTTTTGTCGTTGAGAAGCAAAAATCCACCAGGAAGGATCTGTGTTCACACACAACCTTGATATCTTCCTGCAGCTATACTTGTCTGCTGTAGATTCAAGTGCCGTTTGACCAATGAGAGCGAAGTATGTGATGACTGACAAGCCTGAAAGCCAATCAGTGCTGACCATGCATAACTTTACTTCCTACACTTAGCAGCTTGATATTCACATTTTGCAAGAAATACCACAGAAATGAAGCTATCAGTGTTGTAGTCAAGAATCTAAGGAACTCAGTGATATGTAGATTGTGTGGGTTTTGACTGGAAATGTCACAAAAAAACAGGGCGTAAACCGAGACGCGAGTTTTGAGCTCATCAGCTGTTGCGCACAGCTGTTTTAGCTACTATGCTACGCGCGGTAAGCGCTTGGTTCCGTATATGTTGTTTGGAGCAGAACGGCATCTAAACTCGAAGGGATATAAAGATTCACCCTTCTGGGTGTAATGGAAGAATGTACTGGACATGACAGTGATGAATCAGATGAAATTCAGATGGATATATGACTGCTGCCTGTAACTAAGACGGATGTCGACCATTTCACAAACTCTTCAAGGGGTATGTTTTCCATCTTTATGTCTTCAGTAAACTGTTCATGATGCTCTTAGACATTTGAAAACCCAACGGTTCCGTTATAGAAGGTGTCACATTGTTCCTCATAAGTGTATTTACATAAAAGGGTAGATTTCGTTGTTTGTTTGTTTGTAGCCTACATGTAATGGAGGCTAACTAGCAGAGTTGACTAGACTATGCGCTTAGTTCTAGTGTTATGAACGTAACGAGGGCATGAGGAGAGAAAGAAAGAGAAGGGGGTGAGATAGGGTGACCAGCTCCGTGAAAGGAAAAGAACAGATAGGGAGTGAGAGAACTGTCTGTGGAGACGTGTTGCATCGAGAGCATACTGTACACAGCCCTTGCAACCCTGTAGCTGTTTGTGCGCGCATATGCGCTACACGAAACTAGGACACTAGGGAATGAAAACAACACGATGCACTACACGTTCGCTGGTTGAGTGTTTGTATACTATGCCTTTAGTGTTATGAACGTAACAAGGGTGTGGGGAGAGAAAGAGAAAGTAACAAATAACAGGGAGTGAGACTGTCTGTGGAGTGTTGCGTCAAGAGCATACTGTACACAGCCCTTGCTGTGACTAATTTGTGCACGTATGCCCCAGGGAAACTAATAGAGGAGTGACTGTCTAAAAGGTATGAATTCAGGTCACTCATAACACTGCTATTTTCATTGAGACTGTGGCTCTTGTGACTGTGTTGTGCTCCTTGAGATGAGAGGATGAGAGAGGAGAGGAAGGGAGGAGGATGAGAGGAGGATTTCTATTCCATAGTGAGCAACAAGGACTAATTTCAATGTGTGGGAAGGTGCATAGAGCAGGTGTGTGTGTGTGTGTGTGTGTGTGTGTGTGTGTGTGTGTGTGTGTGTGTGTGTGTGTGTGTGTGTGTGTGTGTGTGTGTGTGTGTGTGTGTGTGTGTGTGTGAGCAGATCTGTATTTACTCTCGATTCAGATTACGCCCTCCAAACACACACACACACACACACACACACACACACACACACACACACACACACACACACACACACACACACACACACACACACACACACACACACACACACACACACACACACCTGCCAGACTGTCATTGACTGTATGCATATAAAAGTCACTTACAATAAAGACAGAAATGTGTATATCTAAAGTACAAACATCGAGATTGCATGTATTTCCCCCCTTTTTTGCCAAGGTATACATCCAGGTCACTCATAACTGTTGTTTTCAAACTTGGGACTGTGCCTCTAGTGACTGTTTTGTGCTCCTTCAGAGGAGAGGAGAGGAGAGGAGAGGACAGGAGATGAGGAGAGGAGAGGAGAGGAGGATGAGAGGAGGAGGAGGAGGAGGAGGAGAGGAGGATTTCTATCCCATAGTGAGTAACAGAAGGAAAAACTATGTGTGGGAAGGTGCATAGAGAAGTGGTGTGTGTGTGTGTGTGTGTGTGTGTGTGTGTGTGTGTGTGTGTGTGTGTGTGTGTGTGTGTGTGTGTGTGTGTGTGTGTGTGTGTGTGTGTGTGTGTTTGGCAGTGCGTAATCTGAGTTCAGGGTAAATACACAGATTTGCGACCCACCCCCACCCCCCCGATCTGCGCCCCGAACACACAACACCCCCCAATCACCCCCCCCCCACCACCACCACACACACACACACACACACACACACACACACACACACACCTCTGCCAGCCTGTCATGGGCTATATGCATATAAAAGTCACTTACAATAATGACAGAAATGTCAGTCCTTCATATATCTACAGTACAAAAATCGATATTGAATGTATTTTCCCCCTCCTTTGCCTTTTTAGTCAGGGTTTTCAGAAAATCAGGGTTTTGAGAGTATTCTAACAGTACAATCTAATTCTCTAAAGTGTAACCTTTCCAAAGATATGTAATTTTTTTATCTGTGATGTTGGATTTACAAGTAATGGCATATTTTCCATCAACATACCTATACGTCTCCAAAAGTGTCCATTTGGAGACTCCAAATGGTACCTTGCAAAATCGCCTAGGCATACCCACATATAAAATGGTGTAGAGAGCCCAAATTTTGAGATTTTGTTATGAAATCTGAAATGTAAGTTCTTAGGACTTGTTGCCTTTGTTTCATTCTGTCTGTAACCCCTTACCTCACAGTAAAAGGTCTGTTTCATAGATGTACATTTTATTTCTCAAAAATCAAAAATTTAAATTCTCAAAAATTACAATAATTACTTAATCTACAGATATCACCAGAAGAATTTACAGTGGATCTGACTACATGTAAAAAAACTAGAGAATGTCTGCTTTACAAAAGTGGTCTTATTTTGTCCATAGCACAAAGGGCTGGGGTACAGTTACAATTTCAATTTGGGTATGCCTTTTTAGGCGATTTTCAGGCAAAATCGCCAGGAATGTTAAGGGGTTAATACACACCCAACAAATAATTGATTTTGCTCAACAAGTGTTAACACGTCTCATTCAGTACTTAAACAAACAGCAAGGCATATATTACAGTAGTGGCTGTCAACTAGCACATGGGTGCAGCTGTGACCTATGGTTAAAGAGTTGGTCTGAAGACCAGAGGGTTGCACGTTCAAATCCCACCCTTACCTTTCCCCACCCTTACATTTCCCTCCATTCATGAATGAAATTCCCTTGAGCAAGGCAGATAACCCCATATTACCACAGGGACTGTAACCGATACCCTGAAATATAATAACTGTTGTCGCTTTAGATGAAAGCACCTGCTAAGTGTAATGTAATGTAATGTAATGCAATGTTTGTGGGTGTATAAGATAGCTTCCTCTAAGCTTTCAGTGGCCTCTACTAGGCGTTGCGGGGGCTACAGCTGGCTTCATTCCTCCTGCAACATGCAGTTATTCATTTACGCCAGGAATTCACAAAAACAGTTCAGTTATCACACTTTGTGATGTGTTTCAAAGGTCAGTCTGGGTTTCCCACAGGTCAGCAGTCACTAACCTTGTTCACCTTAAAGAGATGCTATGCAACTTTTTCATGGTCATAAAATAGCTTGGCAATCACTACATTGGTTGGCTGACCCGTTCTGATGAAAACGGTGACATTTCCAACCCCATCTGGTGGTTCCAGCCCGAAACAGCACTTGCAACTTTGCCCGTTGACGCCGCGCAGCATGTTTTGCTCATAGATTTGTATTAGATCTATGGTTTTGTTCTGGAGCCGAGAGCTACTGCTTTACGGCAGGTCGTAAAGGGCTCTAGCCAGGTAGCCTTACGGACACACCCCCTCGCTAGTGCAGAGAGCTGTTAGCTTCTAGCTATTACAATTTGTTGGAATAAATAATTGTTAGCGTGATGGCAGAACCAGCGAAAAAACCAAAAGTAGCTGCGAAGAGGCCACTGTCGGAGGAGGCCAGGGAGAAGAAGAGAGCAAGAGACCGGGCGAGGCATTCCACATCGGTGAATATCGGCCCGGCGTTCACCGAATGGCGTGAGCTCCGAACAAGCCAAGGATTGAAAACGGATGCCGAAGTGGCTCTCTTTTTATTGCAATCGTAAGTACACATACTGTCCATATTTAGAACCAAAGCTTTTTATCATAGACATAGTAAATGCAGGGTCATTGAACCTTTTTGGTGATCGTTACATTTTCCAAGTCAAAACGTACACAACTATGTTCGGTTAGCAGCCATTGAGCTAACCACTTTTTCATCTGTGGAGTGCTAAGTGTTCAGCAGTTACCGTGTGCAAGTTAGCAGTGATGTCGGTGTAGAAGTCGAACTAATGTTAGTCATTTTCAATTACAATAATTTTGGATGCGGGTTCCAGGAGTTGAAAGTGTTTGCTGAAGGTAAACATCCTGCCATTTATTGTTCCTGCCTCCCGAAGTATAACCAAAACAAAACACCAATTCTCTGTCTCTGAAGTTGCTGGCTATAGCACAAGTATTAGATGTCTGTTCGTGTTTCGTTCAGTGGGTATTGCTATACGAATTGTTTTTGAACTACAATTGTACAAACACAGTCTTCCTGCGCCAAGTAGTGGGTATTAGTGTTGTGAAATTACGATCGCCTCCAGACTGATCTCTGTAGGACTGTTATTACTAGTTCTACTCCTAGTGTGTGTGCGTGCTTATGCATTTTCTCTTGCGGCACTAGGACAAAATATGCCCCTGTTGACTACGGCTGCCTCCAGAGCTGATGTGTGTGTGTGTGTGTTTATAACGCGATTTGAGAACTTCTTAGTTGCGATATTGTGCAATATAAAACGTATTGTATTGTACTTGTTCTCATTGGATGATATTGACGAGCACTACATTTTGACTTTGTTGTTTACATCACAGCTTCAAGCGCGAGCCACAGCCAGTGACAGCATCTACTCCTCATAAACGAGTGGTGTTCAGCACAAGTGAGGAGTCAGACCGTGATAAGTACGTTTCTCACAGTATTTGATAAGTACTGGACACAGTAATGTGCTGGAGGTGCAAAACATAAATCTTCTGTCTTTTTTCTAATTTTGTTTTTTATGTAGACAAGTGAGTCCTTATGAGCATGGTGTCCAGCCTCTTTCTGAAGAGATAGCGACAGGTGTTCTGGAATCTAGGTGAGTGTTTCAATTTGTTTTGCCTATGCACCTCAAATGCTAGAGTATCACCCCCACCCTTACTGTACTGGGTCATATATAAATGTATATCCATCCTTATTATGATTGCAGCATGCACTCCCTGACCCTTACTGCGGACGAAATAGAGCCAAGTGACTCACCCGATGAAGAAGAGGCTGGCAATGATTTCCGTAACACAACGTAAGTGTTGTATGTATTCTGTGTCTAAGTGCTGCAGTCTAAGTGTTGAATGTGTTTCTCATTTTCAATACTGACATTATTCCAACCTAAACTTTTGTTTGGTTTTATTTACAGTATTGACATCGATGATGGTTTGGCGGACTCGGGTCAGTTGGATTTGGAAGACGGGGACGGATCAGATGAGGACTTTGTTCCTTCTATTCATCTAAGGTATGTTCCTCCGTAATTATTTGGAGAAGTAATGACCAATTTTCCACCTGGACACAGTAATGACTTAGGAAGATGAATCTTACTAATATGCATGTTGCTATTTTGTTACAGAGTGGTCAGTGACAAAACTCAAGGCCTTTTGGAACTTACTTTAGAAGAAACGTTTTTTGATTTTGATATTGCAACCCCGGCTGAGAGTGAGTCGGAACCTCCACCTGACTATTCTAAAGTGATGACTGAAGAGGACCTGGTTGGCAAAGCTGCCCACATTTCTTATGATGAAAACCTGCTTCACCTTGCTCACCATTTAAACCTGCCAATTACAAGGTGCAGACATATAGACCTGTTGTCGCAGGTTGCTTGTCCAGCTGTACCACCTTTTGAGGTGAACCTGAAGCCCCGTGGAACTGGAGTTGCTTTGGAATGGGTAAGTGACTTTCAGCATGCAACTATATCATTTGCATAGAAAACCTTTACTTTCTGGCAGCCCCTGGGTTTTGCTTCCATCCCTGTCTTTTCATCACTATGAATGGGCCCATTGTACATTGCCAATTTTCTACATGCTATTGGGCTTTTGGTTCAATGTTCTACACGTTTTTTGTGATTCTCAGGTGTGCTCATTTGGACACAGCCTGTGGAGGTGGAATTCACAGCCACTGCTGAAGTTCGGGATGCAGGGTGGGGACTTCATGCTGTCTTCAAACATCCTTCTATCTGGCAACAACTATAGAAAGATAGCGCTGCTTTTCAAGTTCATGCGCATGGGAATGGTTGCTGAATCCACATTCTTCAGAATCCAAGACGCTTATTGCATTGAGCCAGTTCAGGAGTACTGGGAGCAGATCCGGTCTGAAGTGATAGAGCGCCTGCGCGACAAGGACCATGTTGTTGTCTTGGGTGAGGAATTGATTTGTTTCTGTCAGCATTCTCCACATCACCTATTGTATAATTCAAATTGTTATAGTTTTAAATCTATCCTAATGTGCTACATTTTTCTTGTGTACTTTTTTAGGTGATGGTCGTATGGACTCTCCTGGTAAGTTCACTATACATATGTAAATATTGGAATATACTTTATGAATAATTCTAACATATGTATAATGGTTCATAGACTGACAACTGTGCTTCACCTTATACAGTGCCACCAGTTAGTATTGGCACCCTTGAAGATTAAGCACATTATGGGACATATCTCCAGACAACAAATTATAAGGTCAGCCATGATTTTTCTATAGATAGCTTGTGGTTGATACTAAATGTAAAAATGATCAACAGCAATGAATACTAAACTACGAGAGGGAAAAAAATGAAGAAGGTAAAGCTCCTGGAACCACTGGTATTGGCACCCTTTACTGGATACCATTGTGGAAACCTAATTTGACTCAAATATGGTAGATAACAAATGGGAATCACCTTTTGAGAAATTGTTTTTGCCCCTAGGACATGAATTAGGCAAGGGTTTTTTTTTAAAAAAATATTTGTGTTTTAAATAGCCACCTGTTAAATCTTGTGCGTCTTTGACAAATGTGAAGACAGAGGGGATGCCTGAGGACAACAGAAATATTATTATTTGCAAAAACAAGACCTACAAATAATAAAAGGTCATCTTAAAATACCTTGGTATACCATTTCCAACACTGTGTTGTGTTATTCAGAAATCTGCCAAACAGGGAGCTGTAAAGAACATCCTTGGATGTGGGGGTAAGGGGGGAAATTATGAGTCTGTAGAAGTCGGTGCAAATAATGACAAAACACAGGGTCTAACATCTACAGACCTGGAGGTCAACTTTGAACTGTTTTGGGTCATTTTTTTCAATAAGCACCACAAGTTAAACACTACACAAAGTATTGTTTTTTAGTTGGAGGCAAAGGCAGACCACATTGCTTCATTGAAGTCATAAAAGGGAACACTTGAAGTCTATATAAGAGAATACAGGGAAAGCAAGCCCTTTTAAGATTTTTTAAAGGTCATAAGAAGCAATAGTACAGCTTTTCAGTGATGCGCACAAACAGCATGTTTGCATATTCTGCAAAAAAAGTATTTAAGGAAAAGGAAAACAAGCATGGTGTCAGATCCGTAATATTATGTCACCCCATTGATGCATTAGGTATTGGAGGCTTTGACCATATCACAGGTATCATGACAGGCATCACAGGTATCATCATTTACAGGAAAATGTGTAACCATGTGCAAGAACACTTGGTTTGAGGTGAAGATCATGTTCACTCCAGCAAGACAAAAACCCAAAGCACACATCAAAATGCCACCAGAGAAGTGCAAGAAGCTCGTAGACGAATACCAAAACCTTTGGAGGCTGCTTTTGCTAATGGTGTGAAATAAAACCCATTGAGGAGGGGTGCCAATGTTCATGGACATGCCCTTTTTCATGTCTTTGCTTAAAATTACAAAATGCATTTGGAAAAAAATACTTTGCTATTCTAAATATCTTTGGACCTTCAATTAAAAGATCCTGTTGGTAAAAGTTGTTTATATTTCCATTTATTTCTGGATATATTGCACATTTTGTAAATAAAATTAAGGGGTGCCAATACTAACTGGCGGCGCTGTACTTCAGGTCACTGTGCTCAGTTTTGCACATACACTACCATCGAGCAGGATTCCAGGGATATTGTTCACATCGTGTCTGTGGACAAAAGAGAGACCAGACGCAACTCTGTGATTATGGAGAAAGAGTGTTTTGTGCAGACCATGGATTCTCTCCTCTCCGACCTCAAGGTCAAGGAAGTGGTTACAGATGCGCATCCTCAAATTTCTGCATTGCTGAGTGAGTTTACCTTGTGCTGCGACATGTTCTTATTACTCTGTGCTATTATATATTTCAGTAATCTTATCTTAGTTGTTTATTATCATTGACTGTGCTGATTGTGTTGATTAATCAAGATCCGCAGCGTGGGAAGTACAAAGAATGGCACATCCAACATTCCCTGGACATCTGGCATGCAGCTAAAAGTCTCTGCAAAAAGCTTCATCGGGTAAGACATGTACTACTTTTTGAAACTGCCGCTACACTGCACTGCACTACACTACTACACTACACTTCCAATAATGCCAGTGTTCAGTTCGTAAACGAATACTGGTAGATTCTGGTTGACAAATCATCTTTGACATGCATCTCACTCAGGTTGCGGCAGAGAAACAACACCGACCCCTCCAGGTCTGGATCAGGGACATCGGCAACCACTTTTGGTACTGCTGCAAACAGGCTACCACAGAGGTAGAGTTCAAGGTATGTTGGAAACAAAGCTGTAAAAGTAGAAGCACCGGTACAGCTGTAATAACAACACAAGTAGTATGTTATCACACAACTGCAGCTATGTAATAGTAGTATGTAACAATACTTCTACTGCTACTTTTCATTCAATAGTGGTTGGAAATGGTTTTAGTATTGTCCACACATTTTTGTTGTGTCATTAGAATTCAATCTGTTATGTCCTTGATCTACAGCAAATGTGGATTGGAGTGCTGCATCACATACAGAACGAACATTCCTGGTCAATTGGAGAATGCCAGCATGAGCCATTGGACGAAGCCAGCCGAGACAAGCCTTGGATTGAGCCAGGTAGAGGAAATTGGGACCAATACAATGCCTACAATGCCAAATTCACACCTGTTACTGTTTCTTGTCAATATGAAAAAAGGGAGGAATCTGGAAGAGATTCGACTAATTGTAAAAAATAGTGCTGGGCACTAGTGATCAGCAGAGTGTCGAGCCAGAGTAGCAACACAGTCAAGGACAGGAGCAGAAGTTTACAGAGTGCACAGGTCAGGCAGAGGAGAGCAGTAGAGGGAGGGGGGAAGACGGATAGCCCACCAGCAGCCGGGGGATGGGCAGCTGGCTAAGAACAGTGAAGAGAGGCCTGACTGTTGAGGGCTCAGGGCTCAGAATTCTAAGGCTACCCATTACAAGAACATACCATATTCAATTTGGCACCATCCGGTTGCTTCAATTGTATTGAGATGCAATCACTAACTAGTAGATCACATCATTGCAACTCTGTAATGTCATACCAAAACAGTTACAATGACACCTGTATGAGTACTGCTTTATACATATGCTTGTAATGTTGTCATTACAGGTTCAGCTGCAATGCAGGCCTTAACTGCTGTTGTCCTAGACAAGAGGTGGCTGACCCTGGTGCCGAAATTTCTGAACTTCAGGTAAGGCTGTGTTACCATTGTCAACTGGTTTTGATGTGTACCAGCCAGGCTTGACAAATTTAGTTATGACATACTGTGATGATATATACTGTGTACTGTGTATAGTATACTGTGTTTTTCCAATGTCTTTCATTCACACTTCTCACAGGACCACATCAGACCTGGAAAATTTTCAGAACCACATCCTGATGTATGCGTCCAAACGCATGGCATACACACCCCTTGTTTACAAGACCAGGACCCTGTTGGCAGCGATCGACTACAACAAACACAATCGACGTGCACCAGCTGTCAGCAAGACTGGACACAAAATGTAAGAACGAATTATAAAAACCAAGGCAGAGCACAGTCCTAAAATTATGATTTCACTATGATGACACTATTTTTTCCCTTATGCACTTTTTACCAAACAGGTATAGAAGGTCATATAACAAGAAATCAAGCTCCTGGTCTGTGCATACGGTCAAAGAAAAAAAGCAGTACTCCTACATCCCTGAGATTCAGAAGGCCATTCTTGCAAGAAGACTTAGGAGTGGAACTGGACTCCCCCGCAAGATTCAAATGAGACCCAACGACCCAAGACGGCTAGGCCTAGTCTCGTCTGCAGAACCACCACCGTCAACAGAAGAGCTTGTCCAGCGACACGTGTCCCGAGGGGACCTGGCCACTCACAGCCCAGAAGCGGAATGATGCCCTCAAAAATGTAAATAAATACTGAGGCACTGTTTTTACAATGGAGATTTATTTATGTAAATAGTTTTTTTAAACATAAAAGAAAGTTCTGCATACATTATTTAAAATATTCCTTCTTCCGTTTTTGTGCACATTACTTCAACTATAACACAATGGAGGTAAAGAAATGCCTTCCTTTCAGTCACAAATATATATATATTTTTTAAAGTGTTTTTGTGTACATTACTTCACTTATAACAAAATGGAGGTTCAAAGTGTTTTTGTTTTACATTACTTCAATTATAACAAATTGTAGGTAAAGAAATGTCATTCCTCTGTCACAAACCAAACATTTTTAAAAAAAATGTACATTACTCTATTTACATATTGGAGAAAGGTGATGGAATTTACACATTAGGAAGACGGGACGCCTTGAAACCTGTGTAGCGAGCCCTTGGGTCGGGGTATTTGTCCCTAATACGCCACACACAGCAGCTTGGCACCAC
Source organism: Engraulis encrasicolus (assembly GCF_034702125.1). Taxonomy (NCBI): domain Eukaryota; kingdom Metazoa; phylum Chordata; class Actinopteri; order Clupeiformes; family Engraulidae; genus Engraulis; species Engraulis encrasicolus. Next base: position 24,754,635 of record NC_085867.1, on the reverse strand, counting down.
GACCCTTTTGCCTGCACCAAGGCGCCCATACTGCCACATGACATACTGCCGGTAAGCAGCATGCCGGAATTGCCGCATCTCCTCCCCTGGCTCAGGGGTTTCTGTTAGTGCAAGCATGTCATTAAAGAAGGTTCTGGCCAGGCGCAGGACCCCCTCCTCGAGCACGTAATAGGTCATGTATGTGTAGTAAGGTGGACCGCATGATGGCAATTAACCCAGAAATTAATTACTATTATATTTGCATGGAATTGCACGACTACGCCACTGGGGGAATTTCGCCACCCAGAAATATTGAATAGCAACCAAAGCACAACAGGTGCGTTAAAAGACAGAGACAGAATGCAGGGTAACAGTTAATTATCTTTTATTATTATTTTCCGTTCTTATAAATATGTCCGATGTATAAAAGGGTTCAAGTGCAACAAACAATGTTTCGGATGTTGTATACACGAATGGAATACACAGATCAAGGAAATCAAACAAATTAATAAAACAACCGGTTCCCACAATCACTGATGCGTTATCCCAGATTACCACAGAATGTCCATACCCCGTGAGCCTCTAATAAAATACAAAAGCACCGTAACCACCCCCGAAATACACAGCACACAGTAGTTATAATTAGGGGAGCACAAAATCAACCCACTCTGTTGAGACTGCAACAAATTCAAACTACGGCACCAAGAGGGCACCTTGCACTACGACACTGCAACCAGGAAGCTAGAGGAGCCAGGTTATCTGGGCAATGGGAGGAGACTTGGCATCAGTGTGGTAAAACACATAATCAGAAAATAACAAACAAAAACGGATAACAAAAGTACAATGAACAGGTAATGTACTCATTCAAGAGCACCATCAGTATAAAAATAGCACCAGACACGCACTCACGCAGCCACTTCCACACGTTACGCACACACCAGCACTCGGCACAAGTAATTAACCCAACACTAAACAGCAGCCCGCCGCGTCTAACAGCTACATCGACGAAGAGGGGGCCAACACCCCGACCGATGAGACACACATGCACTCCCAACCGCGGCAGGGGAAAACCGCAACAACATTCAGTCCTTCACCTATTAAGACACCAAGTAAGAAACGTAGGTCTACACATGCATATAATATAGACCAAATAAGACACATAATACCAGGCAAACCTGCCACAAACACGCCATCCACTCTGCAATAGCCTGTGCTCTCTTTTTAAAGAGATTTCTGCACTGGCAATTGGTGCGTAAACGTCACCTGACGCGCTAACGCACCAGCAGACACCTGAGGTGCGTTAAAGGCGCACAACCACATATCCAACATGCTACATATGCAAACTTGCTGACACACTGATCAGGGGCCTGGCGGCAGCAGACTTTTTCAATGTCTGTATCCATGTCCCGGCAGTTCAGGCAGACACACCAACGGAGAGCATGAGGTCCAGGGGCTGGTGCCGGGCCCGGGGCGGGGTCCGGCGCCTGGGTGGGGGCCGGGGCCGGGCCGGGTAGGGTTGGCTCCAGTCGGGAAAGGATGTCAAAAACCAGTCCTGGCTGGTGATGCAGTACTCCACGCATAACAGACTTCAAAGGGGTCTCATTCGGCTCCAAGGTGTTGAGAATTTTCTATCAGTAACAAAACACAGAAATAATACACTTTTACAATTATAATAGCATAACAGTCTGTACACTCGCCTCCAAAAGAGTTGTCGCCTATCTATCTGTTTGGAATAACAGCTAATAACCTGACTTTCAATTAATCACTTGGCTTCAGAAGCCAAGTGATTAATTGAAAGTCAGGTTATTAGCTGTTATTCCAAACAGATGGGTAGGCGACAACTCTTTTGGAGGCGAGTGTACTGTAAAATGTCCTTGGATACCTTGAAAAACGCTACACTTGTATTATTACTATTCATAAACAAACCTCAGCTTCTGCAATCCTTTCCTTGTGGAGCTCCTTCAGCCTCCTCTTATCCTCCTCAGAGATATCTTGGTAGGTAGTTCTTCTATGTCCCCTCCCCCCAGACTTCTTCTGTGTCGCTTTCTTGGCTTTGGGCTTTGCACCACGCGTGCCCATTGAGGGGTATAGTCTTCCGACGGGGATGACGAGGGAGTAGAAGTGTTTTCCTGGAATTGCAAAATATTGGAATGAATGCTAGCAAGTAGCCTAATGAAAACAATTATCATCCCTAAAAGAACAACGCTCATGCAAAGCCAGTTTCCAGGTGCTGGTAAAGACCCAGAGCTATAAGGATGGAATGAATCGGGGCACTGCACTTGGAGTTGCTGCCTTCACTTCTGCTTCGCAAGGTTCACGAATCAATAGAGAAATCTTATTCACCAAAACGAAATACAATAAAAACGAAGTCCAACACCGTGCTGTGATTCATTTTAAATTATCAACAGTTATCCTCGTGTCTGTTGTTGTGTAATCAATCGACGACAAGACCACGCGAGCTACAATGGGATAACCCCCCTTCAGTTGTAAATAATCAGTTATTTTTCTCATGGTTTTGTTGTGCTAATCAATCAGCGACAAGACCATGAGAAGAATAACGGTCGATAATTTACAAAATAGTAGCTAGCCTCGTACTGTAGTACAGATCTGTGGGTTCACTATATCAGAGATATTAGTCATCATTTGTGGTCTGACCAGGCTTGAAGTTTAGCGTTTTCCATGCAGTGATATAGTACAAGACAGACATTTGACATACACTTTGACTTTCATTCTTTGCTTTTATAATGTTTAATAATTCGTTTTACTACATACCTTTGAAGACATCGTGAAACTCCGTCGTCTGCTTGAAGTATCTGCCTGCTTCTCGAGAAATCAATCGTAAATTGAGTCTGGTTGGTTTACGACAGTCTGGTTAGACTGTCGCCTATGTTCTAAGGAGCTCCCCCTACAGCTTTGGGGTGTGTAGTACATGGTAAACAAATGCCGCAGTACCATAGAGATAGTGTGGTATTACTGAGCACTGCTTTAAACATTTAACAACAACGATGACCAGCTCGTTTAAAATAGAGTTATTTTATCGCACTGATAGAGAAACAAAGCAATATGGAACAGAGAGGAAAAGAAAACGAGAGAGGGAAGGATAGAAAGGAAAATAAAAGGAGAGAGGGAGGGACATATAAAGAGAAAGGGAAAGAGATAGGGAGGGTAAGAGAGAGGCAAATAAGTAGAGAAGGAGAGAGGCAGGGAAAGAAAGAGAGAGAGAGAAGGGGGAGGGAAGGAGAGAGGGAGGAAAGGAATGAGTGTCTGTTATGGTTATGGCCTTCACCTGAAGCATTTAGCTTACCACTTTAACAGCCGAGGAATTCCATACAAGCACGGAACGGTTTAGAGAATTCTGTCCCCTCATTCCACCTCCTCACAGTCTACAGCAGTGTTTCCCAAATTAGTCGTCGAGACCCCATCGGAAATCTATTTAATGGACAAAAAATGCCTATTGTCCATTAATATTGCTAGATTTTTCCACTGATAGTTTGTCCACCAATATTGCTAGAACTCCATTGCTAGTCCAAAAGGGGGTCCCTGCTGAAAATATTTGGAAAGTACTGGTCTAGACCAGTGCTTTACACTAACTTTTTTGGTCACCGGCCATTATGGCTAGTGGTTTCCCTGACTCACTAGCCATTCGGCTTCCTCACTAGCCATCATTTTCTTAACCATCATGACAGTCATAATGTAGCCTGATATGATTGATATGATGTTAGACCCTATATAATATAATATAATATAATATAATATAATATAATATAATATAATATAATATAATATTTTACTCGGATGAGCAGACAGGAAATTACAGAACTGATCTGATGTTATTTGCTTTATATATTGATCAGAAACGACAAGCACAATGAACATGCTGTGTTGTGCAAGGGCATAAGTGCAAGGTCTGGAACTATGTGAAGAAGGCCATTTGTTTCTTTGAGGTGGAAGGAATTTTCATTCGTTTGTTCATTAATGTGCAAATACATGTATCCCACACAGGTCTGATGCACGTTCGCCTGCCATGAAACATCACATCTTCTGGGATATTAATCATAAAAGTAAAATATTATTTAGTCTTTATATCTTATTTAGCCTATCTCATGACAACCTGCACCATTGCGTTTTGCATCAACTCCTGACAATTTTGGCGACAAAGCCACAAGGGGGAACACATATTTAATATTTTTTAACGCTATGCAGAGTCTACATGCGCCTTTTAAACATGCGTTATGGGTGGATTCTGGACAGGACTGCCTCGCACGTGAACTGTCAGCGTGAAAAGCAACGCACCGCCCGACTTGTCACTGCTGGCCCATTGATTGTCAGAATTTGACCTGTTGAATATTTCCTGCTTTTGGCGTAAATTCGGGGAATTATCCAGATTTGTGAAGCTCAAATTTGACAGGTATGATGTCGTTACCTGCCGACTTTCTGTCGTCGTCCTGTTTTCTTACACTGTTGTCAAAGCAAGACAGACATTGCGATGCTGACAGAATGTTTGTGCAATGTTCGATAACGTGCGTTGTAACCAAGGTTGTGTCAGTACCCACAGCTTAAGAACTGCGCACAACTACGCAAAACATTACTGGATTATAAAAGGCAGGTCGCAAGGCAGGTCGCAAAATATGCACATAGCATCGCTTGCCAGTTGAGAGCAAACTTCGCCACATATTTAAACCGGAGCAAGTGGCGCACGTCTTTGCGTGTCCGACTTTCTCCACGGAGGCGGGGCATCTGCAGTGTTTGACAAGTCAGTGCCCTAGGTTCGCAAGACTGGATTCCTTTTTGATAGCGAACACATTCAGAGAAATCTATCACCGTTTTTTTTTTTCAATCACTCCCCAATAATATGCTACCAGCCAAATGGCTAGTGAGGATCAACTTGTTACACGGCAGATGCGATTTCCACCCGCATTTGGCGCCCTGGCGCCCGTTAGTTTCAAGCCCTGGTCTAGACACAATGGCACAGACTTCCTCATTCCCTCCTCACCCCTCTCCATACAGAATACAACCCCCACAGAGAATACAGAACTACTCCTCCATATACAGTAGACTCTCTATAGAGAATAGATCCCCCCCGTCCCCGCCCATAGGGCATACAGAACCTCCCTCCACCTATATGTAGATATAAGAATGCCCCCTCCCTAAATAGAATAGAGCAACCCCCACACCACCACCACCCCCATACTTACATCCCCATACTTACACCCCCATTAGCCCATACTTGTTAAATTTGCGAGCAAACCAAAAGACATTCCTAGCAACTGTGTGTCATACTGTTGATTTGGCTATAATAAACTTGAACTTGGACAAGGACATACAACTCCCCCTCCCTAAATAACACAAGATGGCACATGTGCAATAGCCTTGTGATGTTATGTGTATGTCCTGTCTTAAACAAGTCTTACTCAGGGATGCAAAATGAATTTCAGTGAAAACTGACAATAATGTACTATTGTATCTTATTGTATCGTATCGTATCGCATCATACCTCACTCCTGCTCCCTATACCTCTTTCCCACCTACCCCATAGAGAACAGAGAATTCTATCCTCTCTCTCTCCCTCTCTCCCACTGTCATTCTGCTGCACTTGGCCTCTGGCCTCACGCTTGAAGAATGTGCCGGAAGCGTCAGATCAGCACCAGGAGACGCTAACATGGAATGGAAGCTCTCACCCTCGGCAACAAGTATGATAGCTACGACAATAATGCTGCTGCTGCTGCTGCTGCTGCCGTGGAGAGGAGACTAAATGTGTCAAAACAAACACATGCAGGGGAAATACCTGCTGAACACTTCCCTCAACAGGTCACGGCAACACACAGGTGGTGTGTGTGTGTGTGTGTGTGTGTGTGTGTGTGTGTGTGTGTGTGTGTGTGTGTGTGTGTGTGTGTGTGTGTGTGTGTGTGTGTGTGTGTGTGTGTGTGTGTGTGTGTGCAAAACAGAGAGTGTGTTTCTACAATAAAAATAACATGTCTTACGCAGCAATAGGGAAAGGAGAATGGGAGGATGAGATTGAAAGACAGGACTATACAGTATGTTAGTATGTCTATTTGTAATATAGAGAGAGGTAGAGAGAATATGAGTATGTTATTTGTGTGAACTAGAGAGTATATATTTATGTGTGTGTGTGTGTGTGTGTGTGTGTGTGTGTGTGTGTGTGTGTGTGTGTGTGTGTGTGTGTGTGTGTGTGTGTGTGTGTGTGTGTGTGTGTGTGTGTGTGTGTGTGTGTGTGTGTGTGTGTGTGTGTGTGTGTGTGTTTGCGCATCCGTGCCTACCTGCATTTGTCCATGCATATGAGTGTGTGCGTGGGTGCATGCATGTAGTCTACTGTAAAATACATTGTTTACTGGATTTGAAAGTAATTAAGAGCTCCAATGACTCACAAGCTTATCGTTTACAACAGAAGCTCTTTCCCATATATACCAGAGTGAGTGATGGCCAACACACAGACACGCACACACACACGTGCACGCACGCACGCACGCACACACACACACACACACACACACACACACACACAGAGTGATAGCCAACATGCATCTATTCACCCACAGTCAGAGTATTGATTGGACAGAGAGAGAGAGAGAGAGAGAGAGAGAGAGAGAGAGAGAGATAGGGAGTGTACGTACTGTAGGGACACACACAGTATTCGTAAACTAATTCATCTAGTCAAACATAAATCAGTCACACCCCTGTAATTAGGCTTTCTTCATGCAAATTACTACGCCAAGTTATATTCGTAAGGCTTCAGGTGTGACTGAGAGAGGGTGAGGGAGAGAGAGAAGTAGGCCATACACACACACACACACACACGCACAAACACACTGTTAGATTTTGGACGTTTCCAAAATTCTCTTCTCCAACAAAAATTGAAGGCTGAATACTCTTCACCAATAAAAATTAAAGGATGAATGCTCTGCGTTGTGTTTTAGTTGACTCACTTACAAAAATAAAATAAGTCTTGACTTCGTAGTTAAAAGGATCGATCAGGATACAATTTATTATAGAAAAAGTGAGATTACAAAAAGAATAAGAAGAAAAATAAAAGAAGTAAAAGTAAAAGAAGAATAAAAAGGTTAAAAAGAAATAAAAATGAGACAAAGTCTCACAGCGTCTCACTATCTAGGCAGCATCCTATCTCTGGCGAATGACAGGCAAATCGATCGACAACTGACAAAATGGTGGCAACGGTTTTTATACCGTCTTCCTCATGTCAGCAGGTTACACGTATGCAAGTATGATCTTAGTTAAGGAAGATGTCGTCTCCATGTCTCCAGTAGTGACGAAGCATAAAACACCTATCGCTAAGGATAACACACAGCCTAGATGTGTCTGCTATCTGGAAAGTTAGGCGCGAGCACACTGTGCCCTGGCACAATGGCCTTCGACAGCAGAGGCTCTCGCTCTGAGCTCTCCAGATATCAGCAAAGTAACAATAAACATGCCACATTCCAGGGCCCAATTGATTGGAACACTGGAAGGGCTAAAGTTTCATTATAAAACTTAACAGTATGGTCAATCAGTTGTTGGTCAGCTGCAAAATGCAGCAGGATATACCACTCAAATTCAACATTCCTCCCTCAAGATAAATAAAAACAACGTTTTTTCTTATCTTCAAATTAACAAAGCAAGTGAATGACCAAACTGTTAGACACAGGGATAAACAATAAGGAATTAAGAAAATAGGGAATAATAACCACCCTCAATCAAATACCCCTAATCATGACGAATGTCAAATATTGTAAATATATTACTCAGGATTAAATTGATAACTTTCCCAAAAATTACAGTAAATTAACTGGTTAAGTGCATAGTAGCAAAAAGTAAGAAACTCAAAGAGAAAATAAAAACTATCAGTCTGCAATGTCTGGTTGTCTGACTTGCACAAATCTGGCCTTGGAACAGTCTTGCTTGAGCAAAACAACAGGAACACTTCAGAAGATAAAACAATAGCAACATAGAAGAGTAGGGAAAACTCTGGGTTCTCTGCTAAATGAAATGAAAAGTAGAAGTATACCAGGCACTGTGAACACACTTAAAGGCAATAATATATTCACACAAAGTGAACGGGATGGCATATAGGCTATATTGAGAAACGTTGACATCAGGTGCATCAGCCCGCAAAACCAGTCGTTGTTGGTTGTCTTGACGGCAGCATAACCTTGGGCATTTTGGAAAAAGAACAGTCTCCCTGTGTATCTCGTGTTGGCTATAATCATGTCACAGCCAGCCTGAAATCAGAGCAAGACAAAACACCCAACAGCAGGCCAAAGGACTGCCATTACAGCCACACGTCAGCAGGTCAGCAGAACAGCAGAGTAGCAGGTTCAGTCTGCTCGTCGAACGTCCCACAGCCATGGTGTTTCACAGTGTAGTTCAAAAGTTCAAAGTTCAGGAAATTACTTGATTTCCATCATCAGAGGTTTCAGCCAAGGTAGATGTGGTGTATTGGGTAGATGTTGTGCATCTTGTCCAATTCTGTCATGACAGAAAGAACAAGCGCAGTATCAGAGAGACCAGATACTCATGTATCTGAGACAACACACATCTAACTAAATGAAACATTACTTAGGAATTACTTAATGATTAATGATTAATACTGTTCATTAACATATAGGCTTATCATGTAGTGAATATGCAAGCATTAATAATAACACATAGCAGATTAACACTTGATTAGCTAGTTGTGATTAAACTCTTAAACAAAAGTAATCACTCTTTGAAAATGTTGAGAACTGATTAGAAAAGAAATCTCTCCTCTCTCTCCAAAGGGAAAATGTTTTGCTTTCAGGACAAGGTCGAGTGTGGTGAAAAGTGGATAGGAAACCTACCAATACAGGCTTGAAGGAAAAACCCTATCTTTTCTCCCCCCAAACTACACTCCGCAAAACAAGAAACCCAGCTGATTTAACAGCAAAGAAAAGTCTTCCGCACACTGAACTCCTTAGTCTCGCTACCGCTAGAAGGAAATTACGCCAAAGTCAACATGATACACTTGTCCTGAATTGGTTTATGAGCTCAAAGGACCATTATCAACCATTTTACAGTGACGTGCATGTATCTATTTTGCTTTTTCATGTAATTTAACTGCAGAGTTGGTAACCCACAGAACCTCCCACGGCCTTCCCCATTAGGTTGTAATGCCAGCCGCTGGGCTTAGTCACTAGGACATTGTCCAGGCAGGAGTGCATCTTGCAGGGGCTTGTCCTCCCTCTTGTTACTGTTTCCAAACCCCACTCACGGACTTCTGTGCGGACGGCACAGCCAGTGAGTTGGATACAGTCCTTGAGTAGGAAATCAAAACAAAGTCAATGTTGTCAGGCAATGACAGTGGTCTTCCGGTGATGATTACGCAAGGGCTCAGGCCTATCTCCTTGTTGTGTGTGACATGCATGCTGCCTAGCACAACAGAGAGTGTGTCAGGCCACAGCACACCTTCTTGATGTTTCTTCACCAGTCTCTCTTAGACGTTCGAAGGATCCTCTTCCGGCTTGACTTGTCGTATGCCATTCTCGTGGTCGTCTTCCAAAACAGTTTCGTCAACTTGTAATCCATCTGAATTCTTCATTCCCCTCGAACAGACAGGATGCAAAGAAGTCTCTTTGGTAGCCCTCCCCCCCCCCCCCCCCCTCGACCCGATCATCACAATCGTGGTCGATGATGTCATCAGGAGGGAACAGCTTTGGGGATGGGTTGGCCATAGCATGGTGCTGAATCACGTGTGGTGACTCTAGCCCAGCTTGCCAGTCTCCACAATGGCTGTCATAGACTTTGGCACCTTTGTGTGTCCACATGAGAGAGGTCATGACCACCTCCCTCTCGTGCGCAAAGAGAATGAAGGGCCAGTCTAGGTCAGGCAGACCTAGAGCAGGTACTGCACACAGTTCAGAGTAAGACTCGAACCATGCACGGCTGTAGTTCCAGAGTCTTGAAAAAGTTCGTAGTTGCTTGATCTTGCTTGGCAAGGGAACATTTTGAATTGCTGTGGTGTGATCAGCGGTGATTTCTCTCTTCCCTTGAGAGAAGTCCTGATCCCAGCAGACTGAGGGTTGAGACCGATGTGCTTCCAGTTCATGGACGACAGATCTCAGTCTTTGGGTAGCAGCCTTGTTGATAAGGTACTGCTTTGTGCTTGGTGGGGGCTCTCCACACAACCTCACCGTTTCAAAGTTCAGCTCTCCACCGTCTTTGTCCCAGGGGTGGAGGTAAGGGGTTGCACTGATTTGATGCACTTGTTCTGGCATTGATGCAGTTGCTCCATCTCCACACCCAGACGTCTCTCCCCCATCGATTGGCTCCTCCTTGGTGGCACGCCTCTCAGACGTCTTCACCGTAGGCACAGCAGGCAAGGGGTTGAGGTGGGTGGACTCATGGAAGATGATGTCATGTGGCATGGCATCTTGGAGTAGGGTGACTTGCTCAGCATATGGAAACCACTTAGACGGCCTTGTCACGATGCCTTGGCATGGCATGGGCACATAGGAAGGGCTTGCTTGGGCTGCCCCTCCCACTGGAGCAGGTACGGTTAGCCTGGAAACCTGAGGGTGTGGACCAGGGACTCTGACTCCTCCTGGAAGTTCCTCCTCCTCTTCTCCTTCGTCTCCTGAATCAGAGAGTATGGGCGGGGCAGAAGGCACAACACAGGATGCTCCCTCATAACACACATTGGTCTGTGGAGAGAGGATGTCTCTCTCTTCCACTATGGTGTCAAGCCGCATGTGCGTTTGTCTGGCCTGGAGCACATTACACACTGTACTCTTATCAGTTTGTTTTGTTTTCCCCCATCTTTATCTTCATCCTGCCACTCTATGAGCTTTGCTGTATGCGACTCTAAAGTGCAGGGACTGGTAGCAGTTGTTTGTTCAGATTCATGTTTCTCTAACTGGCTCAGTGAAACAGAAGCTACCGGCTTTTTCTTCTTCTTGCAAAGTTTTCTCAAATCAAACTTCTTTTTCAACTTGTTGGAAAATTCACGCAGAATTCCAGTTTTGTTGGTGGATGTTTTCACCAATGAATCAGTTTCAGTGCTTCGATTTGACCTGCGTGATTTGAAAAGTGGCATGTTTGCCAATGTTGGATCAATTATCAAATGAAGTCACAATAACTGTTTTGGGAAAGCAGGTGTTCGCTTTCTCTCACTTGAGACAGGTCAGAGGAAGAAAAAACCTCACTGGTTGAGAGGCCTTATCTCTCCCCTCCCTTCTCCCTATCTCAGCTTCAAGGAAAAAACTTCCCTTTCAGCAGACCGGAAAAGCACTACGCATTACTCCCCACGGCATTAGACTTTAGAAAAAGATTTTACTCGGACCGAAAATCCTTTAAAAAAAGGTACTGTGAAACTAGTTTCGGACTACAAGTCCTTGCGCGCTAAGCAGATTCTATCCCATGTAATAATACAGGCTACTTATTGAAAAAATGGCATTCCAATTTAGTACCTGGGCCTGTGGTCTATTGTCGTGTTAGTTAAATTCATTACATTCATCCGAAAAGAAATGATGTGCAAAATTTTAACCAGCCCTCGACTCACCACTCCGGTATTACTGGATTAGAACCCTCATCTTGCAAAAAACATGCAAGGAAGGTTTATTCATTTGGCAATGGCAGCCAAGTATTAACCATTTTTCATTTTACAAAACAAAAACCTTTTGGAAAAACATTTTGCAAAGATCAAAGATTACTTAGGCCTTTAAAACATACACCAAAGGTCCATTGAGCTCATAAACCATTGATGTAGGTGTGACTTAATACGATTAACTATGTGTCAGTCTTAAGTTATGTGTTGCAGTGAGTTTTGTGGTTCTTTTGATGTGTCAGGAGCGTAACGTAGACCCAATCTCACCAATTTCTAATGGTTAAACGAGTAAGTGTCCCCACTCGTCTCCCCCAAACTGGACAGGAAAGCAGGCTGGTCGGCTAGCGTCTGCTTCTCCCCAACGGGTTGGTCGTCACTTCTCCCTCTCATCCGGGTCACGGCACCATCTGTTAGATTTTGGACGTTTCCAAAATTCTCTTCTCCAATAAAAATTGAAGGATGAATACTCTTCTCCAATAAAAATTAAAGGATGAATGCTCTGCGTTGTGTTTTAGTTGACTCACTTGCAAAAATAAAATAAGTCTTGACTTCGTAGTTAAAAGGATCGATCAGGATACAATTTATTATAGAAAAAGTGAGATTACAAAAAGAATAAGAAGAAAAATAAAAGAAGTAAAAGTAAAAGAAGAATAAAAAGGTTAAAAAGAAATAAAAATGAGACAAAGTCTCACAGCGTCTCACTATCTAGGCAGCATCCTATCTCTGGCGAATGACAGGCAAATCGATCGACAACTGACAAAATGGTGGCAACGGTTTTTATACCATCTTCCTCATGTCAGCAGGTTACACGTATGCAAGTATGATCTTAGTTAAGGAAGATGTCGTCTCCATGTCTCCAGTAGTGACGAAGCATAAAACACCTATCGCTAAGGATAACACACAGCCTAGATGTGTCTGCTATCTGGAAAGTTAGGCGCGAGCACACTGTGCCCTGGCACAATGGCCTTCGACAGCAGAGGCTCTCGCTCTGAGCTCTCCAGATATCAGCAAAGTAACAATAAACATGCCACATTCCAGGGCCCAATTGATTGGAACACTGGAAGGGCTAAAGTTTCATTATAAAACTTAACAGTATGGTCAATCAGTTGTTGGTCAGCTGCAAAATGCAGCAGGATATACCACTCAAATTCAACAACACACACACACACACACCAATGTACATGGCGTGGATATTTGCCGTAGTACACTGGCCTGCAGCATGCAATTAGCTCCTGTATGCAAATATGTGTGCACGCAAATATGCACACACGCACGCACGCACGCACACACACGTTTGTTTTTTGTTAGTGGGGACCTTCAATTGACTCCCATTCGTATCTAGCTAAGTAATATCTTAAGTTCAGACCAAAACCAACCAACTAAAACAAACCCTATCCCTTACCTGTCAGTAAAGACAAGTCTTTTGTACTTTTTGTTAAACTGATCACAACAAAATGGCCGAGAAAAACTGTTTGTGTGGAGCGCAATTTGGGTCCCAAAAGGGACCCTTTGTAAGTTTTTGTATCCTTATGGGAACTTTTGGAGCCCAAAACTGGCATGCACACACGCACACGCACACGCGCACACACACACGCACACTCACACTCACACTCACACTCACACTCACACTCACACACACAGAGACGTGTACAGCCATGA
>NC_085867.1:24723922-24728922 GCF_034702125.1 Engraulis encrasicolus | reverse complement strand
ATTCACCCTACTTCCCCCGCCCAAAGTCCCAACTGTTTCATCTGTGGTTATCTTGGCATCCCATGGACGCGTTGGCTGAAGGCGAATGGTTGGTTTCTGGATGCCGGTGCAGTGGGCTAAGCTTGTTCCACTTCCAGTTTTCACTGCATGCGGCATGATGATCATGGCATGCTAGCTGTAGTAGCCCGTCAAAGCGTTGTTCAGGATCGTGGAGTATTTAAAAAGTATTTTAGTTTGATATGATATGCATTTGAACATCACAGGAGCCAATACAAGCAGCCTAGATGTGTGCACGCAGGACAGGTCTGGATGATGATAGCCTATAACTAAGGAAGTTCCCACCTATTACTGTAGATTCAGTCTAGTGTGATGATGTGGCTTGTCAACATAGCAAAGTCCAGTCTGAACACATCATAACTGTTTGTATGTGAGTGTTTTCGTAAGTAAGCTGATTGTGATATGAAAGATATAAGAGCATGTGTTAGGCTAGGGTAATTTGAAGTTAAATTGCCCTCAACACATTGTCATTCGTACGACTGCAGAAGGAATGCAATTATATTCAATAGATGGTGATTTTTTATGACCATAGCTGGCTGTTTGCCCTTCATTTTGCAATTAATATAAACCTTTCTTTCATGTATTGTTGCATTAATTGTACAGTGAGTATTGTAAGTGGAGTAAATCTCAGACATGCTGTATTTTCATTCACCCAACCACCGTCTCTATCTCTCTACACAGACCAGCCTATGATCACAGGTGATGCAGTGATTGGTGATGGCTATGGTTTTCTTCCCACTGAACTAAACATGCTAAAACGGAAAAGAAGACAAGAGGACACGTGTCATCCATGGCAGTGTGTGATTCTCCAGCTGATGGTCCACTTTGCAGAGAAATATGAGGGGCTCATTGTACTGATTAATGTAAGTATTACATACCTGATTAATGTAAGTATTACACACCTTTAATAGTAAGAGCAGGATAATTAAATGTCCAGTTACTGACAACAGTGCTTCACAACCAGGTGTTCCACAACCATGCTGTACAATCACTTTCTGTTTAACAGATTGAGCTGGTAGTGATTCAGGTGACATCTGTACTCTAATGCTACTCTAATACAAATACCAGCAGAACATAAAAATTAGCCATTCTGAAAGAAGATTAAAAACCAAATATCAGAGCTGGCCAGATCTTTCCTAGTACTTGTAGAACAGCAAGGCAGGCTCAAATCCCTCCCTTGCCTCTCCCTAGTCCTCCCTCCATGGCTACTTGAGCAAGGCACCTAACCCCTCATTGCTTCAGTGGCTGTAACCAGAGCCATACAGAGGGAGAGTTACGCGAATGGAGGACCAGGAATTAATTTGCAGCCCCGCCTTTCAACGAGATCGAGGTCGTGTCTAAAGCGGCTGTCTTTTCATAGTATCAACATAGAACCATCACATAAAAAGCCAAAAATAAGGACTAATGAACTATACTGCGGGGTAATCACCACAAATATGTGAACCATCAACTCTCTCTGTAATGATAATCACAACAGTTTTACCATCTGTGATGTTTATCTGAACTTTATCTCCAACTGCATAGATGAAGTTGTGCCAAGAGTGACTTTTAGGAGTTTCCCCAACCAAAAACCATGGGTGAATGGGGAGGTCTGCACAGCCTTAAGATCGCGGTCAGCAGCCTTTCAGTCTGGTGATGTTGCAGAATATAAAAGTACAAGGTATGAGCTCAGGAAAATCATCAAGTCGGCTAAGAGGCAGTACAGGGAAAAAACAGAAAATTACTACAGGGACTCAGATAGCAGGAATATGTGGAAGGGATTAAGGATAATCACTGACAACAAGGACAGAAACACCTGTTCAGATCAAGGCTCTGTCAATCTTGCTGAGGAGCTGAACTCCTTCTATGCCCGGTTTGAATCCAACATAAAGCCTGAAGTTCTGCTAGAGAGTGACTGCTGCCCCATCCAGCTATCTGTGACAGACGTTTACACATCGTTCAAGAAAGTGAATGTTCACAAGGCTCCTGGACCTGACAACATCCCAGGTCGTGTGCTTAAAGCCTGCGCATCTGAATTAGCTGATGTCTTCACAGATATTTTTAACCTCTCACTACAGCAGTCTGTTGTCCCTGCATGCTTCAAGAGGACTACCATCATCCCAGTCCCTAAAAAATCTACAGTGAGTTGTCTGAATGATTACCGACCAGTAGCTCTTACATCTGTAGCCATGAAGTGCTTTGAGAGGCTTATCAAAATGCATATCACATCATCTATTCCTGCTGCACTTGACCCACTTCAGTTCGCCTATAGGTCAAACAGATCAACTGATGACGCCATTGCCCTTGCACTAAACACTGCTCTTACTCATCTTGATCACAGTAACACCTATGTGAGGTTGCTCTTTATCGACTACAGCTCTGCCTTCAACACAATTATTCCATCCAAACTAGTGTTAAAGTTGCAATCTCTAAACCTTAATCCCTCACTCTGCAGCTGGATTCTAAACTTTCTCACCGATAGGCCTCAAGCAGTGCGACTGGGCAAGTTCACCTCCTCCACACTCTGCCTCAGCACCGGCGCGCCCCAGGGATGTGTGCTCAGCCCCCTACTCTATTCCCTTTTCACACATGACTGCACAGCCACTTACAATTCCAATACCATCATTAAGTTTGCCGACGACACTACGGTAATTGGCTGCATCACAAATGGAGATGAGTTGGCCTACAGGGCTGAGGTGGCGGCATTGTCAACCTGGTGTGTGGATAACAATCTACTCCTGAATGTCAGCAAAACAAAGGAGTTGATTGTGGATTTCCGGAGGACACAACACCAGCCACACCAGCCAATCTACATCGCTGATACTGCAGTGGAGAGGGTTAAGAGCTATAAATTCCTAGGAGTCAACATCAAGGAGGATCTCAGCTGGTCTCATCACATCAATTGCATCACTAAGACGGCTAGACAGCGACTTTTTTTTCTGAGACGGCTGCACAGATATGGAATGGAGAGTAGGATACTGGCCAACTTCTATCGCTGTACAATAGAAAGCATTTTAACTGGTAATTTCACAGCCTGGTATGGTAACACCACTGCCCAAGATAGGAGAGACCTCCAACGAGTCATCAAATCTGCTCAAAGGACAATCCAATCAGATCTACCTAACATCCAGGATCTTTACAACCAGCGGTGTCTGAGGAGGGCCAAACGAATCATAGCTGATCCATACCACCCCAGCTACACACACTTCACCCTTCTACCATCTGCCCGGAGATACAGGTGCTTACGTGCTCACACCAGCCGACTCAGGGACAGCTTCTTCCCTCAATGTATCAGACTGTTGAATACAAAATCACCAACATAGGAAGAAATCCACTCATCACATCTCCCCTTTCTCCAACCCGCCATTTTTTCAACTTTTTAAATATATATTTTTTATTTTTTAACATTCTTTTTTAACATTCTTTTTAACCTTTTTTTGGGACTCCCAGAGCAGGGAAGCTTTTCATTGTATATATATGTTTCATATATATACACATGACAAATAAAATATCTTGTATCTTGTATCTTGTAAGTTATTACTACGAATAGCGAGTCTTGTCATATTCCCTGCACATTGCATTTGCCGTGTGCTATGCCCACTTCTAGGCACTAACATTCGCAACGCTAAGCAGTTCCGAGACGCTAAAACAGCTAATTTTGCTAATTCCGAAGTCGGCCCTAGGACACAGTGGAGATTGCCCGACTCTCCCTCTTTATGGCTCTGGCTGTAACCAATGCCCTGTACAAATATGTAGTGTACGTCTCTTTGAATAAAAGAGTCAGCTAAGTGTGTTTAATGTAATGTGATGTACGTTGTGCACAGTATCATAGATTGCTACCCCACACTCATATTTAGTCTCAAAGTGTGCCACACTTAAAGAAAAAAAAAATGCTATGTTAATTCATGATTTGGAGTTTGATTCCATGTTGTCCATATTGCCAAAATGGCTGTCTAATGAGTTATTATATGTATAGTATTTATGGAGGGTGTATGGATTGTATTACAGGCATATTCAGACCGTCAGGGCTGCAGGCTGAACTCTTTTCTATTTTAAGTGTGGTATAGTCTACAACTAATGTTCCATTAAAACGTTTTGTTTGGAAGAAGAAGGGAAAAAAAAAGTTTTTATGTCGTTAATGTATGCACCATATACTATATTTGTCCGATTTGGGTAAACTTCTCATTTCTTCATTTATATCTTAATACAGTATAAGAAAAATCGTAAGGAACAGTCCATTAATTTTGTCTCAGTGTAGTTTCCTTGGTTCTTTACTGTGCATTAACGCCATCTACTGGACACTTTCATCATGAAAAAGTGAATGCATGGCTTATAGTTTCTATTCTCTTGTTTGGAACTAGAGTTCAGTTTATTATAAATATTCAGTGAGGCCAGTACACATAGTGCAGCAAAGTGTTAGAGTTCAGACTGCAGAGTATGTATGCAGGAGTGTTGACATTTGAAACGACCCCCCACTCCACACACACAATGTAATGGGGACACAATTCTGACCCTTACCTCCCCACCCATACACTTCCCTTTATATATGCATATCTAGTGCAATTCAACCTTTTGACCAGAAAATGTTAAACTATCCCTAATTCAGAATGGGCTCGTTATGAAATATCACAAGCATATATTAACAATGTTTTCATCCAGAAAATACGGGTTTATCAATACTAGGTGAATATTAACGTTTGCCAGCACTTTTGGGTAGTCTGGAACTTTTGGGTCATGATGGCTTCAATTTAAGAAATTGAAAATGTTTTCTAACTCCTGTTTTTTGGTTTTGCTTTATTGTCTTAAAGGTCTTCCCAGTGGTGATGTAGAGCTGATGTGGAGGCAACAGTGCTGCTTCCTTCGTCCTTCCTTTCTTCAAGACCTGCGTTTTTTGTCTTTTGCCAAACTTTAGGCAGTATCCTATACAGTAGAAACTAAGCCTAACACTTGAAGCCCCGTAGGCG
>NC_085867.1:24716422-24718922 GCF_034702125.1 Engraulis encrasicolus | reverse complement strand
AAAGACAGAACAATGTGTGAACTTAACTGTACATTCTATAGTCTATGAACTTTTAATAAAGTACCTTTCCTTCATGCGCACACGCATACTCATATGCACACACACACACACACACACACACACACACATACACACACACACACACACACACACACACACACACACAAACACACACACACACACACACACACACACACACACACACACACACACACACACACACACACACACACACACACACACACACACACACACACACACACACACACACACACACACACACACACACACACACACACACACACAAACCTGTAGAGAGCACCCCAACTGGCACTCCAGAAGAAGGGCAATTAAACTTCAATTACTTGCGAAAAAAACACACTCCCAGCTAATCAACTCGGGGCACAGACCCGTGAGATGAAACGCGCACACACACACACACACACACACACACGTGCACACACACACACACACACATGCACACACACGCGCACACACACACACACACACACACACACACACACACACACACACACACACACACACACACACACACACACACACACACACACACACACACACACACACACACACACACTCACACACACACACACACACTCACTTACACACACACAAAACTCCCTTTGAAAAACAACACACACTCCCCTCCTCCCGCTCATAGCGTTTGATGTTGCGCCGCTTTGTCTCTCCACCCCAGAATAACCGCTGGCTAACTGAAGCAGTGCACCATGGGTAATTGCACAGGGTAATCGTCTATACTATGCGAAACGTTGACAGACACTTTGCCGTAAAAAAAAACCATCATACACACTTTGTCTTTCCACTCCCTCTCTCTGTGTCTATCTCTGTTTGTCCTGCCTTTCCATACCATCCTCCCTTTCCTTTTTTTATGTTTTTCCTTTCTCTCCAGATTTCTTTCATCCTCCCATATTCTTCTCCCACGCGTGGTACACGTGGTATCTGCTTTAGATACGAGCCCATGAAGGAAATTGGTTTTTTCCTGCTTCTCTCTACCGGTACCTGTGTCTCTCATACTATTGTCTCTCATCCTCCCTCTTGCTTCCTCCACACCTACCAATTCATTTTTTTTTCCAAGGATACAATATCAAAACAAATAGAAAATGATTGGTCTATCTGTCTGTCTGTCTGTCTGTCTGTCTGTCTGTCTGTCTATTTGTCTGTGTGTCTGTCTGTCTGTCTCTCTGTCTGTCTGGGTCTTCCCGGTCCCTGTAGCCCCACCTGTGTCTGTCTGTCTATGTCTATAGTATGTCTATGTCTGTGCCTGTCTTTCCCTCTTGGGATGTAGTGTGTCTGTGCCCCTCTCTCTCTCTCTCTCTCTCTCTCTCTCTTTATCCTCTACCGCCCCACTCCCTCTCTCTCTTTCACCCCTCCTCCTCTCTCTGTGTCGCGTGTGTTCTCCCCCAGGGGTGCCACTCCATCCTCCAAATGGCCGTGTCCCTTCATATCTCCTCCACTTCCCCTGTCACCACCATCAGGCCATCAGCGGTGGCCGGTGACAAATGACCAAACCACTCCACACTTCCCTCTCTCTCTCCTTTCCTCTTCCTCTCATTCCTCCTCTCCTTTCTCCTCACATCCCAAACTGTCACTCCTCTCCTCCACATCCCTTTCCTCCATCTCTCTTCTCTCCTCTCCTCTCCTCAACTCCTCTCTCACATCCCCTTTCCTCCCCTCTCCTCCCCTCTCCTCTCCTCTCCTCACCTCCTTTCTCACATCTCCCTCTCCTCTCCTCCCCTCTCCCCTCTCCACTTGCTACTTCTCCTCTCCACTTGCACGCACACACACACACACACACACACACACACACACACACACACACACACACACACACACACACACACACACACACACACACACACACACACACACACACACACACACACACACACTGAGGATCTAGCAGCCCAATGCACTCATGTGTGAAGACATTCTGTCTCCTGACTGCATACATGGTTGTGTGATCGTTAATGGATGTTCTGGCCACTGCTGTCATTCATTTCTGTCACACTCACACACATGCACCGATGCACAAACACATGGATACAAAGAGACACACAGACACACACACACACACACACACACACACACACACACACACACACACACACACACACACACACACACACACACACACACACACACACACACACACACACACACCCAAACACGTTTGCACGCACACACGTATGCACAGAAACACACACACACACACATCAACAGCACTCTTTCGATAATGAATGCTGCGCTCACTCGTGCCATTTGGCAGCCTAAATGCATCCGTCTGCTCCACGTTCACCTTTCACCCCTGACCTTTGAACCAGAAGCACTCGCTTTACCCCCGCCTCCCGCCCACGAACACACACACACACACACACACACACACACACACACACACACACACACACACACACACACACACACACACACACACACACACACACACACACACACACACACA
>NC_085867.1:24693645-24696145 GCF_034702125.1 Engraulis encrasicolus | reverse complement strand
GGAAACTTCAAATAGGAGTCATTAAAATATAATGCACTCAATCTATAACTTTCTACTGCTCATTCATCTTCACATACACTTACACACACACACACACAAACACACACACGCGCGCACACGCATGCACTCTCTCTCGCTCTCTCTCTCTATGTGTGTGTGTGTGTGTGTGTGTGTGTGTGTGTGTGTGTGTGTGTGTGTGTGTGTGTGTGTGTGTGTGTGTGTGTGTGTGTGTGTGTGTGTGTGTGTGTGTGTGTGTGTGTGTATGTGTGTGTGTGTCCTTACCTAAAAGTGTGATAGAAATCAACAGGGTAATGAGCATGGTGTCATCGTACCCAAAAACAACATTAGTGCAACGTAGTCACAACATCCCTGCAGATTTTGCCGTCTGGCCTTTCATGAGGACTTAGCGCTGGCAGACTGAAAGTGACTCAGCAAAATAAACACTAGTCACTATGGCTAACTTTCCTAGCTTAGCAGAGCCCCGTTAGCCAACAAAACTGCCACACATGTGGGTGTGAACACACACTTATTATATATAATAAGGGAGTCTTGTAGCTACAATCTATACCTATTATATGTAACAATTCAGCCATGACCTTAATCGATCCATACAATACAAGTAACACATAGAGTAATGTAGAGTTGAACAAAGCCGAAACAGGACTGCATAAATTGTGTTGAGGTATACATTACAGCAGGCTATTACCTTTTCATTCTCTGCTCCACTCTGCCTTTCTCTTCAGCCCTTTGTGTACCCTGAGCATGGTACTGTCCCGCCACACTAGTCCCTTGGGATGACATTGGGGGCTGCACCCTTGCACGCGTGAGGCATAAATGCAATTTGTTGTGTGCAATGTCAACTTCTGTGCTGTGGAGTGCTGTGTCACAATGACAATGGGAGTTGTAGTTTCCCAGGTGGACTTTCACTTAAGGCGGGCATACGCTGTGAGATATTTTCACTCGTGGGTATTAAGCTCCGGCTCACACTGCACGAGGGAATTTCACTATTTAAAAATTCACATCTCATGACCTCACACTATACGAGCCGACAGTCGGATGCAAGTTGAATGCTCCCACTGTGCGACACGACAGGCATGTTCCCCGGGTCTGCAGAGGAGGGAACATGCGCACCTGAGGTGGAGATGAGGACGTGCTCAAGAGCGAATCACACGGCCCTATTCATTTGTGCATGTGTAGTGTCAAATTGGGTCGTAACACTACTTGTACTGTGCGATTTACTCACGAGGCATGATCAGGATTTCAAATAGTTTTTATTTTCTTGAGACTCTACGATTCCGCGATCATGAGGTGAAATCGCTTGTCGTTACCCCATGTACACTACATGTTGTGAGACTCACGATTGACCTGCGATTGAGCGACTCTCAAAAACTTTTGCGAGTGACAAATCCTGACAAAATAGGGCAAAAAGTCTCACAGTGCAAGCCCGGCTCCTCATTTCTCCCCATGTAAACCCTTGTTTAGCGATTTCTATTTCATGTTTTTGTTGTGAAGCACATTGAATTGAATTACACCTTTGTACAAAATGCAAATAAATAAACCTTGCCTTGCCTCGCTTTTCACTCCCCACCTCAGGCCATCACCCCCCACTTCACCTCTGTCTACTCCCCATCACTCCCCTCCCCTCCAGGGCTTGACACTGGCACTAGCGAACCGGCCAAATACTGATAAAACTTGACTGTGGCTAGTCGTACTTTCAGTGTCACTAGCCAATTTGGCTGGCAGTTTATTCCTTGGTAACATACGCATCATAGCATTTATGCTGCTGTTTGCCCATTGTGAATCAATTGTTTGTATTTAAGTTCAAGAAAAAGCTCAGTAACTCAGTTTCTATTTGCTTGATATACTTCCATGTAGAAAGGTATACACTCATCTTGCTTTAGCACCTCATCTTCTGAGGATAGACGTACACGTATCATGATAAAGAAAAAAAAAAAAACGCTAGAAAATCAGTGGCTAGTGGAATACCTGAATGGCTAGTGACTCTGGTAAACCACTAGCCACAGTGGCCAGTGGGTGAAAAAGTTAATGCCAAGCCCTGCCCCTCCCCACCTCTCTCTAGTCCCTGTCACTTCCCACAGCTCTCTCTACTCCGCATCCCTCCCCTCCTCATCTCTGTATTCCCCTCTCCTCCCCACCTCAGCCCATCCTTCCCCTCCTTGCCTCTCTAGTCCAACTCCCCTCGCCACCTCAGCGTATCCCTTGTCATCATTTCCGTCTCCATCCCTCCTGCCCTCCTCATCTGACCACAAAACATCACAAAGATTCACGATCCAAATATGAAGACGGAGAAAAAAAATGTTTTGAATCACCAAAACTAATACTGTAGCCTAAGTGTTTGTACAAGGCAAGAAAGAGTCAAAGAAAGCTAATGAGGTCCATCTCATGGTGTCTTTATCACTCTGTAGTGTATATCCCACTCCTTTTGGACTCTCTGATTTCTTTCCTTTCTCCCTCTAACATGGCCTGCTTTTCACAGAGC
>NC_085867.1:24671145-24678645 GCF_034702125.1 Engraulis encrasicolus | reverse complement strand
ACAAAAAACACGAACCCAAAATGCCATGTGATTGAATATCGTCAAACAAACCATTGTAGGCTACACGCGCTGGTTCCATTCATTTGAAACCTAAAAATGCCGTCGCTTCTTCTTTTAATAACAGCGAAGGAAGACACTTTGAGTTGGGATGGAGTGACGAGTTTTAATGGGATGACAAAGTAGATGATTTGTAGGCTGTTGAAATTAGGAGAAATTATTATCCCCGCCCTCTAACTTAAACTCCGAATGCGAGTATGGCACTGAAGGGAGACGAAAGGGTGCTTTTCACATTCACACGCGTACACAAGCATGCACCCATACAGATAAGAGAGCGTGGTGGGAAAGGATCAAATTACTGAGATTAACAGCTGCGTTACGTTAACTGCTTCTGAATTTATTTATTTATTTGCGTCAAAGCGATTTTTTTAGTGCCCATCTCCACGGTTGACTGAGAAATATCCACAGCTCTAAAGCAGCGTCAGATTTCAGCGATATCTCTTCTCAGCGCTATAGATTACCAGTGTGACATCCACTAATCATGTCCCATTACACAGACAACCTATAGCCTAATCAATCTACAATATCAAACTTTTGCATAAAAACACTTCCTCACCACTTTCCCACCGTCAACACTCAACGCCCACCCACCAGAGGGAAGCGCACTGTCTCCCTGACCTGTCAATCAAACGGTCTGTCTGCGTGTGTTCTATAGGCCAATGCTATGCTGTAGTTTCGTCTGTAGCAGTATGTGTTACTGAGAGATCATGTTGGCGGTTTATGGATAGTTATTTATATTAATTAGGCTATTTAGGTTCATCTTGCATAGTCTGTTGAATGCCATGGTGTAGGGCATTTATTTATTGCATTTACCGTATTAGCCCGAATATAAGACGATCCTGAATATAAGACGACCCCCCTTTTCAGGTTCATGTTTTGGGGAATTTTTTTTTTTTGAAGACTAAATTTAGTTTCACATTAATTTTCATGATAAAAAAACTACAGATAGCTACTCATACCCTTTTCCTTTCTTTGCTCACTTCAGTGGTTACCTGACAAGCGCCAGTAGGCACCTACTGTACAGCCGCCTGGGTGTGACTGTTCTAAGTGCGACACAACATTCCATACTACACTCGCAGAGCATCAGTCTGCACCAGCCAGGCAACCAGTCCAGTAGAGATAGACTATCTATTGTGCAATGCACAGATTTTGGCAAAATGCTTTGTTGACAGCAATATCTAACCAGCAGCCGTCTCGCCAAATCGCCGTTCATTTTATGCATCCAAAGTTTTCCGTTGGACTGTAGAAACCGAACGTGACCAAAAGCAGATTGACGCATTGCATTTGAAACCCATGCGCTGCCTATCAGCACCGTTGACATTAGAAGTCCGATTGGCATTCATGTCGTGCCAAGGGTAAAACTCTTAGTGATTTTATATGAACAAGACCATCTCTTGCCCTAACCATTACTCTCTGTCGCTGTATTGTTGTGAGGGATATCGTCAAATAGGCACCACCTGTCAAGGCGCCGCTCTCTCGCGCACATGAATGACCATTCATTGGCTGATGACAGCATCCAAAACTTAGCCTACAGGTTGTTCATCAAATCATCAATCACCCTTCATTTCTTTAGTTTCAAGTTGTACTGGTGACCAGAGAGAACAACCAAAGCTTTCCTGATGAGACTGTAAAACCGAACACAAATAAAAACAGAGCAACGCATCGCAATTGACTGTTGTGTTTTCCCCCTCGCATTGTCGGCCCGCATCGCGTTGACATTGACAGTTGATAGACGGGCGGTGCAACACTCATCACGAAACGCAGTTAGCATATGCACATTTGATATGGACAAAACAATCTCTCGCCCTATCCATAAGGCTATTGAGTTTTGTGTCATTGTTGTGAAGCATAATGGCCGCATTCAGGTAAAGTAAAGTAAAAAAAAAAAAAAAAAAGTTTTTTGTCTAGTGCGCGGAAATAAGACGACCCCCCTTTTTAGAGTACTATTTTTAGAACAAAAACCACGTCTTATATTCGGGCCAATACGGTAATATAGGCCTTCCACCTTTCTGTCTCATATACCAAGTTTCTCACCTCTATCATACCAAGGTAGGCCTATTTCATGTTTGTATTCGCTGCTGAAGCTGATATAGGCCTATATGTTTTTATAGGCCATTTACAGTACAGTTTGACATTTCATATAGCCTAGTTCTATGCATCATTACATTACACTACACTCACTACACTCATATGATGCTTTTTGTAGTTGTTAAAAGATGCATGAATGGGTTAAAGTGACAATCCAACAATGCAATAGATCGATATTTAATCGGATTGAATCGAATCGTGAATCGAATCGAATCGTGGCCCTCTGGATCGAAATCGAATCGATCCAGCAAATCTGGATCGATTCCCAGCCCTAATTCCCATACACCTAAAACAATATTTATATGTGTGTGTGACATTAGCTACGCAACTCACCCTATTGGGTCATCCTCCACTCCTGGGTCCATCCCCATGGGTGGCCGCTGCTGGCATTGTCATCGTTCATGGGTGGCTGGCTACCCAACTCTGTTCAAAAACATAATGAGATTTAGATGAGATTAAATGTCACAAAAAAATAAATATCATGCAAACTTGCCATAGCATAAACACATGAAACAATGCCAGCATGTATACACTGGGTCTGCATAAGCAGGCACTTCCACTTATCTGGTCAATAAATCTGTCATAGCCAACTGACAGAGGAAAAAAGTTATGTCACAATTTAGCTTTCATGACAGTGCATTACTACATGAGTGCAAATAAATACATCAACAGATTCACAACGCCATGATTTATTGATGAGGTCAGAAGCCTACTGTAAGAAAGCCTAGGACAAGTAATTCAAACATGCAGTCAGTTCAGAAGTCAGTAACTTATAGGCTAACCTCATCCAAACATAACAACCAACATGACCCACTACAAAGACCTCAAGAAAAAAACTAAGTTACATTTAGTCCAACACTGTTAGTAATATGCCAATCTCACATCTATTTGCCTACATCTGCAAAACTACTCAACGTGACTGTCACTCACACACTCCTCTCTGTTTGTTTACATCTGCCGTCCACCTCTCCCAATTAGCTATGCACGACGTGCATGGGATTGTACATTTTGCAAGCGACAGGGATTCATTTTTCAAATAAAGCCGGGCATACACTGTGCGATATTTTCACTCGTGGGTCTTAAGCTTCTGCTCACACTGCACGATGGAATTTCACTGTTTAAAAGTTCACAGCTCACGACTCACGTCCTCACACTACACGAGCCGACAGTCTGCTGCGAGCGAAATGTTTCCACCGTACGACGCGAGAGGCATGTTTCCCCGGTCTGCAGAGGAGTGAACATGCGCACCTGAGGTGGAGATGAGGTCGCGCTCAACAGCGAATCGCATGGCCCTATTAATTTGTGCATGTGAAGTGTCAAATCGGGTCGTAGCACTGCTTTAACTGTGCGATTTACGCACGAGTCACGACCAGAATTTCAAACCGTCTTGATTTTTCTTGCGACCCTGCGATTGCACAATCGTGAGGCAAAATCGCTTGTCGTTACCCCATGTACACTGCACGATGCGAGACTCACGATTGACCTGCGATTGAGCAAGAAATCGGCCTGACTCTCAAAAAGTCGTGCGAGTGCCAAATCAGGGCAAAATCGGGGCAAAAGTCGCACAGTGTAAGCCCAGCTTTAGAAGGGACTATGCAGGCAATTGCATGTCTATTCAGCAAATATCAAAACATTTTACCAGCCAAACTTACTTGAATGCAACAGCAGCAGCAGCAGCAGCAGGAGTAGGAAGTAGGCAGCAGGCAGCTCGCATGCTCTTCTCGTATTCACTCCAACTTCTCGTGTCAACTTTGATGTCGTCCGACATTGTCAACATCCACACATCAATATGTCCGTGAAACACACTGAAATGACGACTCTTCTCCGTTTAGGCTTGTAATTTTCCTTCAGCAATGTAAACCGTGAACACTAAACATGGCACTACTTCTTCCTCAAAGTTTACTGTGTCCCTGGAAACGCATCACTGATCACAAAACAACATCCGGTCGGTTGTCCACTTCCTGGACTATGTGAATGTATTATCCCTGTATTTTAGAGATCAGAGATTAATAAAACCAGTGAAAAACATAGTTACTAAGTTTATTGTATCTCCTTCTGGGCGTTTTCTGTTGTTTTGACGGAGAATAATGAGCAGTGTTTTGCCACGATTTCGCCGTCGCGTCATTTCAACAGCATTCTGGTCAAGGTAAAAAAAATGATCAAAAACGTTTTTTAAAACAATGTCACTGTTAGTTTTACAGCACATACCCACACATATGAGGTATCAAAATGATGGTTCAGATGTCTAGTTTTCAAAAAACACGGGCTGGACTTTCAGTTATGGTGCTGTTGTTTACAAATTGTGTCAGAGTGGCGTGAGTCACGTTTTGACGCGGTGGCGCGTCAATTGAGTTCTAAGGGTTAACACCAAAAGTCTCTGTAGAGACAGCATGCGTTTCTTTTTTAAATTTCTGAGCTGAAAAGTACATGAAATACATGATTAGGCCAGATTCACATACAGCGTAACCAGGGACAGAGCGTGATTCCATGGTCCAGACAAAAAGAAAGACTGACCACCCCCTCCATGGCATCATCAGGTTTGAAAAGATTTTGGTGTCTAACCAGATGTTACAGGGCCTTTGTTTTTGTGGGGTGCAGGGGTTTCTCCCCTGAGAAAATGTGAAAATACCATAGTTAAAAGTAGGCCTACAATTTTAACACAATATGAGAAGAAAAATAAAGACCAATAATGAGGTGTTTCGAAGTTTGGAGGCTTGGGCTTCAGGGCCCCTCTTCAGCCCCTGGGCCTGGGGCCTGGGCAGTAACCTGTCCTGTAGCATGATGGTACAGAAGCAGGAACAGCCAACAAAACACTTGTGCCCAGAATGTGGGTGCAAATTTGACTTTCATTTGGCCATTTTTCTGTGCAGTGTTAAACAGATAGTGAGCGGTGTTCCATTGAAAACAATGGCATAAATACATGTTATGTGACATTTTTTGTGCAGTGTTCCAATTTGTGTCCCATTGAAATGAATGGTACTGTAAGAACTCACATGCAGCTCAAGATGAGGCAAAAAAGAATGAGGCGCGAGTGTGGCTTTTTGCTAGCCTGATTATCATCAACGTTCAAATCTCTTCGAGACTTGGTCTGACCAAGAGCATAACAATTAACATTTCCCAAACGGCATGGTTGACCCACCTCCCTTGGTTTGCTCATGGTTGTTTGCTTACCAACAAAGTGGCAGGAGTTCCCGTATTTTCGGGAACTCAGAAAGTACTTGCATTGCTCTTGACCTGACTAGTTGCAACGCTGAAGGTGTTCCGTCACCAGGAGGGCACAGCCTGGCTAGCTTTTTGCTACAACAATAACTTGTTTAGCTCGACAGAAGAAAGACTTTGCGTGCGTGCGTGCGTGCAAGCTAGTTAGAGGGAGACAGAGAGGAAAGGGAAAGATGGAGAGGAAAAACCCATAGACGAAAAGAGCACTGTGCCTGGGCATCTAACGGGCCCTTTGGTCAGTGAGCACCATGCCTGTCAATCATGGCCACTGAAAGGTCATGGAGAGGTCAAAGGTCATGATAAGTTCAAAGTTCGTGGTGCCGGGAGGAAGTTCCTCTACCCATAGCCTGCAGCAGCATCCATCCCACAACGACCTATTGTGCTGAGGTTACAACACAGAGACATGCGCATGCGTGCACACACACACACACACATACACGTGCGCGCACACACACACACACACATACACGTGCGCGCACACACACACACACACACATGCACGTACACACATTAACACACATCCATGCATGCACGCGTGCACACACACACATGCACACAGACACACATTCACACACACAAACACATGCACGCATACACACATGCTGCACACACACACACATGTATGCACGCGTGCACACACACACACTCACACACGCATGTAGACATATAATCAGAAAGGGTAGATTCCCGTAAACTTGTCCTCAACAACCCACCCAGGACACTTCAACACAAAACCATTGCTATAAATTAAAAATGTCCACACACCCACACACACACATGCACACACTCACAGGCACGAGCATGCACGCACGCGCACACACACACACACACACACACACACACACACACACACACACACTCGCCCTCAGGCTACTGGTAATGTGAACAGTGATAACTGACCCAAGATCGACCTCAGCACTGGACTTGAACTAACGCATGGATACACACACTCATCTGTGTGCACGCACGCAGGCAGGCACACACACACACACACGCACACACGCACACGCATGCACGCACTCCCACACACACAAAGAGAGAGAGAGAGAGAGAGAGAGAGAGAGAGAGAGAGAGAGAGAATAAGTTTCACATGATTTGGAGATAGTCCAGCAGTAAGTCCTGTCTGATTGGCTGGGAGATGAAAGCCAGGGGGATGGAGGGGTCAGTGCAGTAGACGTGACTACTATAACGTCAGCGAAGGAGAAAGGAGAAAGACTGAAAACAGAAATAAAGAAAAGAAAAGAAACGTTTCAGTGGGGAAAAGGTAAGTGTCGAAGGAGGTAAACTCAGGGAGAGAAGAGACAAAGGACAGGAAACACATCACAAAGGAAAGACACATCATAAGACAGCACAGCCTGATAACGGGTAATGTCTGATCATATCACGCATGAGTATCAAAGGGATTGACGGAGAAGAAATGTGAAGTAAAGATAATATGGACGGGGGAGAGAGAGAGAGAGAGAGAGAGAGAGAGTAACAGATAGACCATGACATTGCTCAAACAGCTAAGGTGCTGCACTATTAGGTCGGGAACCTGGGTTCGATAACGACCCGAGGTCATTTCTCCACCCTCCCCCATCTCTCTCCAATCCATTTCCAGTCGTGATCTTTTGTTGTCCTGTCTTAATTTTAAAAAACGTTCCAACGGCGAGTTAAAGGAAACCCCGAGACAGAGTTACCGGGCGAACACCCCGGTGCGACAATAGTAAGCGACAGAGAATCGCTGGACTGTGTAACAAGCGCAATACGAGCGACAAAAGCCAGCGTTTCAATACAAAGTCAATTACTTCAGTCGCCGGAGACGCTCAAGTCGCAGTTGGTGCATTCGTGGCATTAGACAGACAGAGACAAATAATGATACAAATAGAAAGAGAGAAAAACTTTTAGCGAGCAAGAAAGAGCGAGAGATGGAGAGAGATGGACGACTGTGTGCATGCCTTTGTGTGTGTACGTGCAAATGTGCAAGTGTGCATGTGTGCATGCATTACTGTATGTATCTCCTCTGAAGGAGACACAGTAGCCGCCTCTGTCCTCAGAGGAGTCTGTCTGCGTTTAATGCCAAATACTGAGCATTGGGACACATCTTATCTGGCTATTATCATGTCTGTGTCCACTGGCAAATGTTGAGCATTAGGG
>NC_085867.1:24663645-24666145 GCF_034702125.1 Engraulis encrasicolus | reverse complement strand
AACACAAAGATAAACCCCACTGCCTATTTGGCAGTACAAAAAAACCTTTACATTACTGTATAGCCTATTGCTATGAAAAAAACCTCTATACTCAACTTGAAACACAGTAGAAACTTATTGGTATTTTTCTGTAGTAAAATACTGAAATATTGTTTTAGACAGACACAGACGTGTATATATTTTACATATTTTTAAATATAGGCCTATTTGAATATTGCACTAATGTATTGTAAAATATTGGGTAACCACATGAAAGTTATGTCTTGTATAACATAGTTTTGAGTTCAAAAACTAAACAAATGGGTTTTCCCCTTGCATTCACTCATTTTTCATCAATATGACATGCAATGTGTGTCCTTATGGGGTGATGATTTCAGATTGTAAACCGGTATGAAGAGAGTTTGCCCATGTGATGAGGAAGTGAACATAGTATTGCAGTTGATTGTAGTGTTGTGAATGACAGTGTGTTCCATGAGAAACCCAGTGTTTTTCTTTATGAAAATTGAGTGTAATCCAGAGAATTGTGTGTAATGGTGTGAAAAGAGTGTGTTTTAAAACTGGAATTTGAGTGTTAAGTAGGAATTGTGTTTAGTGTTCAGTGACATTGGTTAGGGGAGTTGGGAAATGGGTGAGATGTTCCGAGAATTGTGTGTGAAGTACCAGAACTTGTGTGTAGGCAATCGAGAAAAACTGTAACTAATGTAATCGCTATGCGATATCATGTGCTACTGATGTAGGCCTATTTAAACAATACATTTACCTCTACTCTTACTTTGTGTGTTGAGATGGGGTGTTTGGCATGCATTTGGCTGTGTGTTGTTACTTGTGTTATGATTTAATGTGTCGCTGTGGGTGTGTTATGGGTCATTGAGTGTTATTTTCTTAACGTGTGTGTGTTGTCATTTTAGGCATGTGTTGAGTTGGTTACTAATTTGTGTGTAGGTGTAAGTTGACAGTAGAGTTGCTATTTTGTTTGTAGGTGTGTGTTGGTTAATTGGTGTGTTGCTGTGTGTAGGGTGTTGCCAAATTGATTGCTATTTGTGTGTAGGTGTGTGTTGGTTAATTGGTGTGTTACCGAGAGTAGGTGTTTGTTCATCGGTGTGTTGTTGTGTGTAGTGAGTTGCTTTATTAATTCATACTGTACTCATGTCTAGGTGCGTGTTCAGGGGCAGGGCCCCTGCAGTTGTTTTAGCTACAGCAGTGGTTTGTAACCTTTTTTTCTTCATACATTTGCTGTTACCAGTATGGTAATGACCAAGTCGTGGTGTGTCACTAAAGGGCCTGTGTTGTGTCATAGTATTGTAGTGCTATGGTAGCCTCACGCACCATCCTACGTACTTCCGCCAAGAGACTTGGCTCCGCACTACGTCTGGTACCTGTTTTCTGTGGAGTGATGATGCCGGTAGGATTTCTGACAAACGGTCCTACATTGTAATTTTATCCTACGGTAGGGTGTTCTTTCAGACATGTATGTTAAACGGTCCTACTTCGCCAAAGATAGACATCAGACATGTTTGCTCAACAACTTATCCTGATTTTTCTGAAAATGTCCTTCCCGCTTCCTGCAATTGCGTCAGATCAAACAACATCCAGACCATGAATACGAAATGAAATGGTAGTATTATGGGATGGATCAGGACCAGGCTAGTGTGTGCAGTACCTGTTTCGTTGTATGTTGTTGTGTGTAGGTGTGTTCCTTAATTGTTTGGTATGTGTGTGTTTCAAGTAGTCTCTTTCCAACACCCCAGTACGTGTGGATATAGCAGCTGCTACAGAGATTGATTGGAGGATCCTGGCGCTCTGCCGAAGAGTTTGTTAGTCTGTTAATTTATCTTCATTTCTGAAGGAGTAAAAATCTATTCTCACTTTCTTACTGTCTCAGTCCATTTTCTTCCACCCCAATTCTCTCTCTCTGTGTCTCCAGACTGCACAAAAGCTCCTCTCATCTCTTCTCCTCTCCCTCTCTCTCACTCTCTTCCTGTTCTTTCAGTGTCTCTATCCATCTCTATGTTTCTCTGCGTGTAGCTCCCTCTTTCAACACTCTCTGTCCCTGTCTTCATATTCCTGATGGACTCCATCCAGTCCTGTGTCAGTCAGCTGAATGACAGACAGACAGTCTCCCCTTTGCTCTCTCTCTCTCTCTCTCTCTCTCTCTCTCTCTCTCTCTCTCTCTCTCTCTCTCTCTCTCTCTCTCTCTCTCTCTCTCTCTCTCTCTCTCTCTCTCTCTCTCTCTCTCTCTCTCTCTCTCTGGTGAATGTCTTTCTCTCTCCTGAAGGACGGATAGTTTCCTCTTTGGCCCCCTGTCTGTCTGTCTGTATGTCCGTATATCTCTCTGTCTGTCTCTCTCTCTGGTGAATGTCTTTCTCTCCCCTTGTCAGGAGTCCTGTCTGTGCCGCTCGCTCTGGGATAGATTGCCTTGGCCTTGTTCCTTGACCTCAGTCTGAAAGTTAGCTGACTTCATCCCCAGAGAGAGTCTCGGAAGTCAAAGAAGAACTGGAGA
>NC_085867.1:24653645-24658645 GCF_034702125.1 Engraulis encrasicolus | reverse complement strand
ATTTGAATTTTTAGGCCCATTGGTCCCACGGGACTCACTAGTTCGACGCCCTTTCGGTACTTACCGCTTACGTCATACGACCCTAAACCTAACCCTAACCTTAACCCTAAACCTAACCCTAAACCTAACCCTAACCCTAACCTTAACCCTAAACCTAACACTAACCTTAAATCGCTTGTTTGAAATGTTTGATTACCATGTGAAGTACAGAGAGGGCGTCAAACTAGTGGGTCCTTTGGTCCCACAGCCCATTGAACTGTTTGTGATGTGGGACCAATGGACTGTGGGACCAACGGACCTAAAATTAAATTAAAAAATCTTAGTGATGTGGGACCAATGGGCTGTGGGACCAATGGGCTGTGGGACCATTGGGCCTAATTTTGAAAAAAACGCAAAAGTCTTAGCAATGTGGGACCAATGGGCTGTGGGACCAATGGGCCGTGGGAACATTGGGCTGCCCTCGAGCAAGTCATCATCAAAAGATGGCAGATCTAGGCAAAGAGTCTTCATTCCACTGCCATCCTTCATGGCTATGGTAGAAAATGTGGGGATCGGTTCTGTGGGGCATAAATTCAAAAGGCAAAAAGGGGCTGCAATGCAAATGTTTTTTGTACGATTTCCTTCGTACCAAAGCAGTAGAAAGACACACAACAAAATTCAGTCACAGACATACAAACAGAAAGGCAGGTTGAGTGCATTGAATAACTGCAAGAAAACAAAAGTAAAAGACATATTGATGTTGTTAATGTAAAACAAAGTGGAAAAAGGTGGTACCATTTATACAAGCTAGCAGTCCATCATTGAAGCCAGGGATTAAAGCAAAAAAAAGTCACCTGACTGAACTTTTTTTACCGGTTAGGCACCCGATCGAGTATCACTCCGTAACCCAACGAAAACCAATGTAGCCATACTCTGCCCTCATAACGAAACATACACTGGTTTTATGCAAGGAATGGTGCCAGAGCCAGCACTAGGCATAGACAGACAGAGTAGTCGCCTAGAGCAGAATAGGCCTATGTCTTGAGGGCGCCAGTATTACCAAAAAGTGCCACAAAATCAGAACTTCAACCAACATAAAACAGATCAGATGTGCTCAATCAGATGTAGGCCTACAATGCTATGTTTACAGATGCCAATTTCTAAATACAAAAAAAGTAAAGAGGGAAAGGGGGCAGGCCTAGGCCACCAGATTGACTAGAACTGGTCGAGAATGGAGGAATAATGGATACTATATCAGACTGCAAACATTGAACTGCAATTTGGGGCATGTTTTGGTTATTTCCTCTTATTTCTACCCATTGTTTATGAATTGTTCACAACATTATGCAGAATGGATTCACAATGAGTGTTGCTTCAAAATGGTCTAGATGAATTATGGACTTGGAATTGCAATGCGTTGACACAATGATCCCATTATGTTTTGTTTTTTTTTGTAGTAGTAGTAGTAGACTATATTTTGTCTTTCCCATAAGAATGGGCAAACACGGTTTTGGTGAAAGCACTGGTGCGCATTGCTTGCAGGTGTATTTCTGCCATTTAAAAATGAATGCACTGGGCATGGCAATAAGAGGGAGAAAACTGTTGGTTATTTTGTATGTTTTTCACTATTCATCCTGTTACAAATAACAAACAGGGTGCGGTATAGTCTACTTCTTGTGTTCTACCGTTTTGAAAACCTATGGCTACCGGTACTTTTTTGCTTCTCGATGTGCGGTGCCAGGCACACGCTTACCATTGATTTAAAAAACGTCCCCGATTCCTACACGCACTCGCTCGTGTTCTCTCCTACAAGCTGACACGACGCAAGCAGACACGACAGTCTATCGTTTAACAAAAGTAACACACTTTCCCAAGCTTGTCGCGCAACTTTCCACTCGAATCAAGACAAATCACCCACTTGTCCTGAGTGCGCAGTGCGCAAATAACAACTCAATCGAAGATTAGTCCGAGAAGATGGGCACCGACGTTGAGCCAGTCAAAAACAAGCACACACACAACTGTTGCTGCACACTACTCCAGTTAGCAAAAATAGCATCACACAGTAGCCTACAACAAGCCTTGAAAGTGAAACAAAACACCGAAACGGCATTTATTGACCATGAGTCCACCCAGAACACACTGCTTCCCAGAACAAGACGTGGCATAAAATATTGTCTCTGTCAGGGATAGTCTCCGTGACCCCTGTAAAATGCAACCCATTTTTAACTTATTTCTTAAATATATATCGGCAACAACAAAGTTAATATGCTATGATTACAGATAAGACTGTAAATTATCCGTTGTCAGAAAGACAACTAGAGCTAATTCTACACGTACGTAGCCAGTCAAACGCGCTAAACTTTGAGAATGAAACATGGTATTACGCATGGTATATCCTAGCTAGCTGCCAATGATGGCCGTCCCATTGGGGCTATGAATAATGTTAGTAAAAGTCACAATGCTTAATAGGAAAACCCTTCATGAAAAGGACATCATGCGCAGTCGAAGTAAACCATTCTTTTTTTCTAACTATCCGCCATGGCAGGTGCATTGATAATGGAAACGTACGGTGTCCTACCTTCTTCCAGGTATGCATTCCATGCATATACATTATTAGCCCAT
The DNA here is from genome assembly GCF_034702125.1 of Engraulis encrasicolus. Taxonomy (NCBI): domain Eukaryota; kingdom Metazoa; phylum Chordata; class Actinopteri; order Clupeiformes; family Engraulidae; genus Engraulis; species Engraulis encrasicolus. Next base: position 24,656,044 of record NC_085867.1, on the reverse strand, counting down.
ATTGGAATATCAGTCCAACTCGTTTAATGTTTGTCATTGCACTTTAAAGACATAGTATTACACTTATTTTCTTTTCTGCCATCAGCAACAATGTTGGCTATTTGTTTTTGTTTTTTAATCTCTCGCTGCGCCACAACCGAATTGATGACCGCTCGTGTACTTTTTTTAGAACACGGAAGAACAGGGGATGGATCAAAACTACTCAGTGAATCTGTTGTATGACACCACCGGTGGTGGAGTGTATAACTAAATCCGTACACCAAACACACCTCTCATCCCCTTCTCATGACCAGGAGGAGTGCTCTCGATTTGAGTTCAGTTGGAAAGTTAAAATTGTAAATTAATTGACATGAATTATAAGGACGGAAATTAGTCCAAACGAAAATCCAGTTGACGGAAATCAGTCATAGCGACGGAAAACTTTAATCCCTGCATTGAAGCAGTGATCTACACTGAAAATGGATCACATCAAGGCTGGATTAAGAAAAGTAGGGCACCTGGACAAAAAATGCTGGTCTTTTGGGATATATAGCATAGTAGCAATACTGTAATGTCACCTACTAATTGGGAAGCATGACAGGGTGGGTGATGGAAATTGTTCATTTTCACCTTGAGCATTGGCCCAGTAGGTCGGTCAATTCATTAACCCCCACCCCCCAGAGTCATGTGTGATGGGGTCAAATGAAAGTCGTGGATTGAAATTACATACAGCTTTAAAATCACAAGATGACAAATTAAATGGGTCACTTTCCAATGACCAACACCTCTTGGAACACAGGGTTCTTTTGAGGGCATGTGGGTTTGTATGGAGAAAATAAGATTTCATATGGATATCAATACAAACTATGTCATCATTTTACAGTAAGAGGCTACTGCTATTTACAGCTGAAAAGGTGAAAGCAGAGATTGTAAGATTCTATAGAGATATGCCAACTGAATGCGTTGTGATAGGTCACAGGTATTCATCTCCTGCTCATACTGTAGGGAATCGTGTGGCTTACAAGTTCACATCTCACCACTTACGCCCTCACACTATTATGAACTGAAGGTCAGACGCGAGCAGAAAGTGTAGACTCTGCTATATAACAGGCTTGTTTTCTGGAACTGCAGATGACAAAAACGCAGAAGAGAAATGCATACCTGAGGTGGAGGTGAAGATGTGCTCAAGAGCAAATCACGCTGCCTTGGCAATATGTCCATGGGCAGTTCTAAATGTAGTGTCAAATTGGATCGTAGCACTCCTTCAACTGTGCGATTCACTCACAAGGGGCGACCAGGATTTCTAAATGTTCTAAATGTTCTAAATGTAATGTCAAATAGGATCGTAGCACTTCTGCAACTGTGCGATTCACTCACAAGGGGCGACCAGGATTTCAAACAGTTGAAACAGTTTTTTCTTGCGACCATACAATACCATGAGGTGAAATCGCTTGTTGTTACTCCATGTACACTGCACAATGCCAGACTCATGACTGACCTCAGGTTGAGCCAGAAATTGGACCGATTCCCCAAAAAATGTGCGACTGACAAATCGTGGCTGAATCGGGCCAAAAATCGCACCGTGTAAGCCCAGCATTAGATGAATGAGAAGGGCATTATGAGGCCATGCATAGGTTTTTCGTTTGCAAACGTTCTTATTGTGAGGAGGGGCAAGATGCTAAGCAGTCAACCACGTCAGCCCCTTTTTTCACCGACAGCCATTTCCAACAATCAGAGGTTGAATAGTGCGCAGGTTCGAGCAGCCAGGGATTGTTTACAAACGGTAAACCCATGTATAGTGGGCAGTTCCAAATCCTCACAGCAAGCATATCCTGGGCCTAAGATGACTGGCAGGTGGAATTTAAAATGAAGGTGGGAGGGGCTGGAACATGTTCTTTGTCTTGATGGAATTTGGAATCCAGGCCAAGATTTAATATTTTATCTGGCGTTTATATATTCTGTGGTTTCAACTGCCTGACAGTTAAACAATGGCTTAATATGGGTGTGGTGAATGTCTATGTCGCCGTGTCTGTCCATCTCTCTGTCTGTCAGTCTGATTTTGTTCTCATTCTCTCTCTCTCTCTCTCTCTCTCTCTCTCTCTCTCTCTCTCTCTCTCTCTCTCTCTCTCTCTCTCTCTCTCTCTCTCTCTCTCTCTCTCTCAGCCTCTTTCTCCGTGGTATATTTCTCTTGTCCAAAGAGCTCTCTTGTGCACCGAGCTCTACAATCTTTCTAGCTTTCTGTGTGTGTGTGTCTGTGTGTGTGTGTGTGTGTGTGTGTGTGTGTGTGTGTGTGTGCGTGTGTCTCTCTCTCTCTCTCCTCCCTAAACTCCCTCCACTCCATCGCTCCTCTGAGGAATGAAGCCGGTCTCAATGGATCTCATTAAACCAACACTTGCTTCCTGCTAGCCTCCCAAACCCCC
>NC_085867.1:24645044-24647544 GCF_034702125.1 Engraulis encrasicolus | reverse complement strand
ATTGGCAACCCTGTTTTTGTATTGAGCAAGGTCGAGCAACTGCCCAGTGTCAATCAGGAGCCTCGTCATCGCATTACGCTATTCTTGTTGTCCATCATCTATAGTTATCTAATCATTTTGGGGGGGATCAAAACTATTCTTTGCCCAGGGCCCTAAATTTCCTAAAACTGCCACTGGGTAGGCACAGGTAGATATGTCTGCTTGGTGTCTGTGACACACACCGTGGTGAGTGGCCACCAAAAATGTTGACAGGTTGGTCCTTTATGACTGGCACGTTTTCTCTCTCATTGTGCAAATGGATAAAGCAGGGAAGTGTTGCGTGTGTTTTGTCCAAACATACTTGGACATGGTTTGCCCAATCAGGTCGCGAGTTTGGCCAAGGCAAGCCATATCAAGTAGTCGTTGGCCCAGAATGGAAAAGCAGAATTTCTGACATGGGCTCCTTTTGCAACGGGAAAGGCAGCTGTCCTTCCAGAGAGCTAACTGGACAGCGAGTCACCAAGTGTGATTGGAAACGAAAAATTGCTTTACTTCCTCCCTTGGCAGTTCAAGTGCCCAATAAGCCAGTGAGTTTGGCCCAGGCAATTGTGGGCATAATGAGGATATTTGAGGGCAGCATCAAATGCTGACTTGGTGCTGGCTTGTACCCAAAATGCTGTGCGTCACCTCCCTCTCAACAGGGTACCTTAAAACAAACATGGCTACCACCCAAGCTACTACCATATAATGCTCTTTATTCTGACACTTATGTAGGTAGATATTGAGAATCGAAGGGATAAATCAACATTGTAGTATCTAAATATGCCGTCGCTTGATCTATTTATAGCCTATTTTATGATTCCGCCTTCTGGCGGTCATTCACCACTCAAATAGCATGCGTAAGCTAAGCGCTAACGTGATGAGCGTAACTCCCACCATAGAATCACCGTTAGATCAAATGCACAGGGCAGCGCACTGGTTAGTGCCGTTCGAAGCGGCAGCCTCATCAGCTAAATTCACCTGTCTGATAAGAGACCTGTTTGTGTAGAGGGGGAGTCATCGAGTCACTGCCTTCCATTTTGAACGCAGCCCTGGTCTGCTCAAGTGGCTGTTTTTTTCCATCTTGTCTGGTCATGTCCTCAGCTGCCCAGCCAGAGCGGTGGCAGGAGAAGAAGAAGTAAGAAGTATAGCCAATTGGAGCCAATTTTGGTCCCCATGGGGAAATTCTTTCTCTGCACTTTATCCCATTTGGACTAGTGAATCACATTGAAGTACACACACTAGTCCGTAGCAGTGGGCTGCCTGCTGAGTGGCGCCCGGGGAGCAGTGTGGGGGTTAGGTGCCTTGCTCAAGGGCACTTCAGCCGTGGTCCGGTCGGGCATTGAACCGGGAACCCTTGGGTTGCCAACCCAGTGCTCTAACCACTGAGCCACGGCTGCCCCACGGGGGGAGGGTCACGGTATCCGTCTCTGCATGTCCAATAAGCCACTGAGTTTGGCCCAGGCCTGCCCAATACTCATGAACGGCCATCCAGGTCATTTGACCCTGAATGACCGTTACGGATCTTTATGGGGGAAATCAAACCGAATGTCTCATTAACTTACATGCAACATAGGATAGCCTAAATGAACACAGTCCATGCTTAAACCACGGCTGTTTGGCCATATTATTTGAACAGTCGGCAATGCAACACGTTTTCTGCATGTTGCGTGTGAAGAACGCTAGTCTACAGGTCCTTATCTTTCCTTTATTCTTCCCCCAAGACCACCAATTGACTTGCATTGACTGTTTTCCCCCACAAATGGGTGTAACGTCACGCCGTTCATGAGTATAAGCCACTGAGTTTGGCCCAGGCTTGCCCAATAAGCCACTGAGTTTGGCCCAGGCTTGCCCAATAAGCCACTGAGTTTGGCCCAGGCCTGCTCAATAAGCCAGTGGGTTTGCCTGAGACACGCCAGAACAGGTAGTGAGTTTGGCCAAGGCGGGCCATAGCCCATAATGTGGTGGCAGGAGGTGACGGACAGTGTATTCAGTCCCAACATGCCAAAACCGCTAGTACGTTTGGCCCAGGCTTGCCATAACAGGTACTGGCTTTGGAAAGGCTTGAACTAGCCAGGATGTGCTCTCCTAGTGACGCAACACTTTCAGCGTTGCAACTAGACAGGTCAAGAGCAACGCAAGTACTTTCTGAGTTCCCAAAAATACGGGAACTCATCCCACTTGAGTCTGATTGTCCCTGGCTTGACATAGCAGATAGCGCATCTGCCCAGGCTTGTGGTGTTTTCGGACCAGGTTTGCCATAACAGGTACTGTCTGAGGTACAGCTCTCTGTACTGACAGGCCCAGGCGCAATGGCAGCAGACCCTGTGTGCGTGCGTGCGTGCGTGCGTGCGTGCGTGCGTGCGTGTGTGTGTGTGACGCCTGTGGGATGAAAGACAATCAAACACATGCCACTGTAACTACTGTGCTACTGTATAAAGACACTTTGAATCCAAAACAAACTCCATGCAGACTGCAATGT
>NC_085867.1:24637544-24640044 GCF_034702125.1 Engraulis encrasicolus | reverse complement strand
GAACATTAGGCTATCGGGGAGGATTGAGGATAAATCTTACACCTTTCCTTATTAATGGAAAATTAATTCCATGCTTTAGAAAGTAGGCCTATTCAAGAACCTAAACAATATCTAATTGCTGCACAGTTCACGGTTAGGCTATTTATTCAGTGAGGTTGTGGATATTGACACCTGTCCTCCGCGACCGCGGATAGCCCCCACCTTTGCGCTTCTCATCTGGCTGTCACGCATCAACTGGAGGAGAGCGCGCAGCTCAAGACAAGCGGCATGACTGCAATCGTCAATAGGCCTACAGCAGTCTAAAAAACATAAATGTTCAGCGGTGTCTGTAGTCAAATTATCACAGCGGTGGTAGATGATTTTTATGAAGACCTGGAGGTCTAGTCTATCCTACTTTGCAGCAGACAAAAAACAACAGACACAATTGCTGAGTAGTGCCTACGAATGATTGTCCTGCCAGGATAGCGTTAGACTAACCAGAATAACCAATTTACATGTTGAATGTTGAGATGAGGCATTTTGACAAGTCGAAGGCGTATTCACGAGGATATCATAGCTAACTTTCCTTGTCAATGAACCTCATCTGCGATAGGCTAAACACCATTTATCTAACACGCTTGAGGATAATATTGACACCTTTCCCCTCTCCTGTGGTAGCCAGTTGCCTTATCAGAAGAAGCAATCTGAATCGGATAAAGTGCGCACTGTTCAAGACCCGCGGCAAGACTGCAATGGTCATCATGGTCCGTGGTGTCAGCATTCAGCCAAAACGGTGATAGGCCCTTTATATATATATAAAAATATACCTTATTCGCAGCAGCCAAAATCAGTCCGACAATAAGTCCTTAACGAGTAGGCCTACGTGTAGGCTAGCGAATGCTCCTTCTACCAGGGTAAAGTTTGCAATTGGAGAGGAGTGATTGAAGGGGTAAATTAAGTCCGAAATCAAAATGATCAAAATACGGTCGACTTATTTACAATACACCCTACATGACAGAAAGAAAATGTGCAGGAGGTCAACAGAAAATAACCATAAACTGAGGACTAGGCTACAAACACGAAATCAAACAAAGCTTTTTTAAAATGCGGCAACACTGGTTAACAGCAGGTTTTACGCACGCATTTCGAAGCGGTTAATCACAGATTCCGCTCTCTTCCTTGCTCTCCCAAACCCCAAACGTACACTGGGTTTAATACTCCCTGCAATACTGGCCAGCTATTATTCAATTACCATTTCATTTGTCCATGCAAAGACCTTTACGCGGCGGTTAACTAAAAGTAGCCTCGGCCGAATTAAGGTAGGCTCCAGCCTAACACAAAACGGTTTCCATCTGCACACAGATGCCAAATATTAATAGGCTACCATACACAAAAAAATGTAAAGCTAGCAAATGAAAATGAAAAGCATTTAAATTAACATCCCACTAAACAATCTCTTCCTCAAAGTCAAAGTTGCAACGGTGCGCTTCCGCCTCGCAGATTGATGCTTGATTAAAGTGTGCTCCGCCATGCACATTGAAGAAAGTTCACTTCAACATGTCAACAATGTCCCATGTGTCCATATGTAGTGCACAAAACATTAAAAGCATTGTGAGAGAACATGTTTGCCAGTTTAGTGCGAAGGGAGGAGAATCCGAGTGCAGAGAGGCTGCATGTTGACGTTACATTTCATTTCGTTGGATGCTTGTCTCAAATGTAATTTTCTCTCATCACATGCCTTGGCTACTCGTTTTAAATGTGGATTTTACCCACATTAACCCGTATTACAGCGTTAAACCACAGGCTACCCTGAAACACCGCTGCTTCCCCGAGTTTTACATTTCAAAATTTCCGACATTTCCTTCACTGACGCAGCGGTTGATGGTCAAAGACGCGGCGCATCCTAAAACAATATAAGGGGGGAAACATGCAGCGCCGGTGGCCAAGCCTTCTTCCTTGGTTAATTTAATGATTATTTAGACCGGGCTTTTATTTGGAACCGGCCATTATCTGTCAAATATCCTCGTGCACCCGGCCCTTAAAAGGAACCCGGCCGTTAATTGGAACTCGGCTATTATATGGAACTTTACGGTAGCCTAATTTTACTAGGTGGCAATATTCTGATTTAAAATTGGATGCTGCAGCGTGGCCATATTGTCAGTTGAAATTTGAAACGATCTGTTAACATGAAACACACTGCAGGAATACATTCAACTGCCCACATCTGGGTAGAGGCCAGTTGGTGCAGCCTGAAGAAAAAGAGGTGGGGTCATAACCAAAACTTATGAATTTAATCCATTCAACTAAAACATATTCATCTGAACAACTATTTCCTCAAATAAGTTGTCAATACTCAGTATTCTTCAGAAATGCCATCAAACTTCTATTTTTTAGTGCATTTTAATTAGTCTTGGTAAGTACATTTGATGTCTGGGTTTACAGTGTACTATTTGACATGGGATTCTGGAGAGGAACAAGGTTGCCAGATTGGACTGATGATTTCCAGCCCAAAACAGGCCTG
>NC_085867.1:24607544-24630044 GCF_034702125.1 Engraulis encrasicolus | reverse complement strand
GTTCAGTGTCAACACCTTTTGGGTAACACATCAATTGTTAAATGTGTCATATGTGTGTAAGAAAGGGATAGAAGTGTAATAACCAGGAACATCATAACCAGGAATCAATTAAATAAACACTGTTTTTGAATCATATTCCAGCCACAATCCTGGTTTTTGTTGGGATTTTGGCTATGTCAAACATTTAAAAGAAGAAGAATGAATGTGCGATTTCTAACACAAAATGGGTCAAACGCCGTATTTTAACAGAATAATACACATTGTGTCACATTGCACGCACTACCTGTTAAAATTATCAAGACAATGCACGTGTCAAAAAGTGACACATTTCTTATTAGAGTGTATTTTGAAGGGATAAATCAACATTGTAGTAGGACTAAATATGCGGTCGCTAGATCTATTTATAGCCTATTTTACAATTCCGGCTGTCGGTCATTCACCGCTCAAATAGCATGCGCAAGCTAAGCGCTAACATGATGGACGTAACCCCAGCCATAGAATCATCAAGACATCAAACTCACAGGGCAGCGTCGTTCGTAACGGCCGCCTCATCAGCTAACTTCACCTATCTGATCACATACCTGTCATCGAGTAACTGCCTTCTGTTTCGAGTCCGGCCTAGTATATGTCAAAGCCACATCATGGTACCACATCATGAAGCACATTTGGAACAGGCCTAAGTGTTGAGGAGTGAGATCACAGACGCAAACGTGGGCATTTCTCGAAACCTAGTATGTGCACTTCCAAGTGTATTCATCAGCCTAATTAGTCACGCCCAGTGATTGGATACTCTTTATTAGTCACACCCAGTGATGGGATACTCCGTAGAGTTCACCAAAAAGTATCCAATCACTGGGTGTGACTAATTAGGCTGATACACTTGGAAGTCTGCACACTAGGATTTGAGAAATGCCCTGAGTCCTATCCGGGCCATATCGAGGCCACATTCAGGCTGTGTATATCAAAACCACATCATCATGGAGCCGCCTGAGGAGCACATTTGGAAAAGGTCAAAGAGTTGAGAGGCGAGATCACAGAGGCAACATCAGGACCACATGAGGGACCATAAAGAGACCACATTCAGGCTGAATCAAGACCACATTGTGGCACCTCATTAGGAGCCTGTTTTGGAGCAGGTCCAAGTGTTGGCCTAATCAGGGCCAAATCTGGGCCACGACCGAATTACAAGCATGTTTTGGAGCGGGTGTGCGCGTAGAGCAGCGAGGTCACAGAGGCCTTCCTCTCCTGGCCTTAATCATCAGCTGAGTAGTGAAGGTTAATGGATTTTCTCTTTCGTTGGCTGCGTTCTCTCTTTAGTTATGGGCCGGTGCCTCCCCTCGCTCGCGTCGCTTGCCCGCTCACGCTTGCTCACTGGTTAATTTCATGAGCTCTCCTCTCTGCTCTGCAGTTTACCCCTTGATAGCATAGCATAGTGACCCCTCTTGCACACTCCACTGCTTAACAGCGGCACAAACACACACATGTGCACACACCCACACACACACACATGATGCACGGGCACGCACGAGCACAAGCATGCACACACACACACACACTCATTCACTCACTCACACTCACACGCACGCACACACACACACACACACACACAAACACAGTACCTCCCTCACACCCACAGTATTTGCCTCACACTACTTGCTTATTAAAATTCGAATACAAACATATGCAGTACCATACACTGACACACACACACACACACATGCAGAGTAAACACTGTTATGTGCGTGTGCTTGAGAAAGAGAGAGAAGGAGATAGAGAGAGTGACCTAGAGATTGAATGTGTGTGTGTGTGTGTGTGTGTGTGTGTGTGTGTGTGTGTGTGTGTGTGTGTGTGTGTGTGTGTGTGTGTGTGTGTGTGTCCATTATCTTGTATTTGCACTTAACAATGTGTGCTCTGTTCATGGGTGTGTTTAAGAGCATGTGCATGGGCATAATATTTTCTAGTATGGCCCAAGAACAGTCGTTGTTGCAGCTAAAAATGGCTATTTCTGGAAATTCAAAATGGTGGACCATGGCGAAGATCCCCCTTTTCATGTATGTACAATAGTATACTTGCAGGATAAACTTTTTATTCAGCATAGTTCTCAAACATTCTGCTAACTTACTACCTACCTTTTTAAGATATTTGGATTGTGTCTATGCAATGTCTCTCCGCCTATCTGCTACTGCATTTGCACTGTATCTTTTGTGTATCGTCTATACATAGGCCTATTCTTGTCTGTTATTTGTCTGTCTGCAACATTGTATATTTGAATGCACAGTAAACTGTATATGTAGGCCTTCGATTTAAATTGTACTTCATTGTATCCAAATGTGTGTGTTGAAAAGCAGAGGATGTACTGTATGTACATATGTATGTGCATGTGTGCGTGCGTGCGTGTGTGTGTGTGTGTGTGTGTGTGTGTGTGTGTGTGTGCGCGTGCGTGCGTGCGTGCGTGCGTGTGTGTGTGTGTGTGTGTGTGTGTGTGTGTGTGTGTGTGTGTGTGTGTGTGTGTGTGTGTGTGCGCGTGCGTGCGTCGTATGTGTGTGTGTGTCTGTGTCTCTCTGTGTGTCCATTATCTTGTATTTGCACTTAACAATGTGTGCTCTGTTCATGGGTGTGTTTAAGAGCATGTGCATGGGCATATGGAAGTGTTTAAGGTGAACTGTGTTTGCGTCACGACACCCTTTACTTATCTATCTCAGTGTTTGTGTGTGCCCCTATGTTGGGAGATATGTGTCGTGAATAGAAGTGGCGACACAGCACTTAAGGTGATTGTGCGTGTGTGTGTGTGTGTGTGTGTGTGTGAGAGAGAGAGAGAGAGAGAGAGAGAGAGAGAGAGAGAGAGAGAGAGAGAGAGAGAGAGAGAGAGAGAGATACGAAGGCCAAAGATAGGGTATTAGGTGTGGTGTGGTGGATGTGAGTTATGGGTGTGTGTTTGTGTCTGTGTGTGTGTGCGTGCGTGCGTGCGTGTGTGCGTGTTACTGCACTGCAGTTCCCATAGCGCACCCCTCATAAGTTAGGAGGAGATAAGAGGGATCAGCAGAGCCTTTGATTCCGATAAGGGCCGCGCTTAACAGCCCGTTAACAACACATTATTACTCACTTTCCACAGCCCTTTAGGACCTGGTGCACACACACGCACACACACGCACACACACACACACACACACACACACACACATTCTCTCTCTCTCTCTCTCTCTCTCTCTCTCTGTCTCTCTCTCTCTATCACACACACACACACACACACACGAATCTGACAAAGACGTAGCCTTTATGCACACACATGCATACAACTACACATACTGTAAAACAAAGGAAAGGACACCAAGGACTGCATAACTGCATAAAGTGCTCTGACTAACATTGCCCCTCACGTTCAGGGTTGCCAGATGAGGCTGATGATTTCCAGCCCAAAAAATTCTCAAACCCCGCCTGAAAGCACTAAATCCCGCCCAATTCTATTGATTTCTATGGCCAAAAATTGGGCGTTTTTTTTTCTCCAAAATCCATTTTTTTCCCCGGACACGACTATCCTAAGCAGCCCAATTGAGCGGGAAACTGCCCAATCTGGCAACACTGCTCACGTTATCTCGATGAAAGCACTTGTCACACACACTCACACATGCACACACGCACGCAAGCACACACCCTTACTTTGAGAGATGATGACTCTATGGAACCATGACTAAGGCCCAATTCGAAACAGGGAAGGCAGCTGTCCTTCCAGTGAGCTAACTGGACATCGAGTCATGAAGTGTGGATCGAAACGAAAAATTGCTTTATTTCCTCTCTCGGCAGTTGACTGCATTTGTGGGCGTAACGAGGATATTTCGAGGATACATCAGATGCTGACTTCGCCTCCTTGGTACCCAACATGCTGTGCGCCACCTCCCTCTCAACCGGAAACCTGAAAAACAAACATGGCTACTACCCAAGCTACTACCTTATCATACTCTTTATTCTGACACTTATGTATGTAGATATTGAAAATAGAATGCATAAATCAGCATTGTAGTATCTAAATATGCTGTCGCTAGATCTATTTATAGCCTATTTTACGATTCCGCCGTCTGACGATCATTCACCGTTCAAATAGCATGCGTAAGCTAAGCGCTAACGTGATGAACGTAACTCCCGCCATAGAATCGCAAGAATCGCCGTAACATCAAATGCGCAAGGCGGCGCACTCGTTAGTGCCGTTCGTAACGGCTGCCTCATCAGCTAACTGATCAGTGACCTGTTTATGTAGGAGAAGAGTCATCGAGTCACTGCCTCCCGTTTCGAATTCAGCCTAAGTCTGTCCTGTTCTCCTAAACTGAATGAATGACTACATGGCCTCGTGGTTACTTGTGTCATTGTTTTGTATGGGAGGCGGTGTTGCTGTGTTGGGAGGGTTCAAGCCTTCAGAGGAGAGTCCCTCTCTCCTACTCGGTGTGTGTGTGCGTGCGTGCGTGTCTGTGTGTGTCTGTGTGTGTGTCATGTTGGCTGCTGCCTGGGACAAAAGCTAGTTCTTCATGGGAGGCAACACATCACTGTGTCCCACATGTCCGAGTTTGTGCGTGTGTGTGTGCATGCGTGCGTGCGTGTGAGGTGACACATTAAGTATGGCCTCACTGTGATGTTCAATGCTTATAAACATCTCCAGCCCAGATTTTAATCTCATCACCGAAGTGTTTTGCTTGCTTAATGACAAGACATTTAGATGATTTTTAGCATCTTGTTTTCTTCACCCCTCACTCTCTCTGTCTTCTTTCTCATCCTGTCTTATTTTCTTCATCTCCGTAAGGGATTTTATTTTCCATCTTATTTTTTTTCTGTGCACCTGTCCTTTCTCTATTTTTGTCTGATTTTCTTCCTCCCTCTACCCGTGCCCTTCTACCTTGACATTGCCGTGACCTCATTTGTATCCTTTGTTGTTTGACTTTGAATTTCTCCTCCAGCTCTTGTACCGTGGAAGCTCTTGTTTACGCCGAGATTCCTGTGTCCTTCCTTGACAGTATTGTGACAAATTCGGTACATTCTTTTGTGAATGACTGAGGCTTTTGCCTGAAGCTCTTACACCGAAGGTTGCGTTGTTTACACCGAGATGCCTTGAATGGTGTCCTTGAATAGTGTGCTGTTTGGGTATGCTCACCTTGGCTGGCTTCTGTTTCCTTGAATGGCTTCCTGTGCTGTATATCTTCATGCATGGACTGGTAATGTGGCATACAGAGCATTTTCCCGGTCAGCCGACAACAGTCCCCAATGCCCTACAAAACAAGAACGCAGTAACTCAGATTTTGGCAAACTAAGAAAAAAGGCTTCAAAGTTTCCTATATGGCGGTGACACTTCCTTGTAATACTTTTTTAGGATGAAAATTAAATGCACACAAAAAACAACATTTATGAGTCTTTTTGCCACAAAAAACGGAGTTACTGCGTTCTTGGCTGGTATTACTGCCACAAAACGGAGTTACTGCAGGAGTTACTGCGTTCTTGGCTGGTATCACTGCCACAAAACGGAGTTACTGCAGGAGTTACTGCATTCTTGGCTAGTATTACTGTCTACTCCCAAACCATTCCCATTGGAAAGTGCAGCAGTAACTCACTGACTTACTGCGTTTTTGTTTTGTACGACGTAACATAATTTTTGCACTTTCAACATGATTTTCTCTAAAACGGGACGATGTTGGATGCAGTTTTTTGACACAAGACAAATGAGGCAGTTTAAAGCCCATTTCCGATCTAAACTCAATTTCGACCATTTTCAAGTTACTGCGTTCTTGTTTTGCACGGCAGTCCAGGGGCCGACACTGTTGTTTTTGCACGTTTTTTGGGGTTTTTTTTTCTTTCTTAGGGCCTGGCTTTAGAAGGGGCAGCCCAGTGGTCCATCTTCAATTGTGAAACTAAGAGGTGTAACAAGCTCAACTCAACCAAAATAAAAAACTTGGTGCTCATTTCTCAAGAATATACAAAACCGGACAGCACTCCAAGTTTTTTTGATTTTTTTGATTTTTTTGACGTTTCGGTTTTAACCTTGCCCGACACTTTTTAAGGCTAAAACTAGTGGTGGGCCGTTATCGGCGTTAACGTGCTGCGATAATGTGAGAGTCTTGTCGCGCGATAAAGAAAATATCGCACGTTAATCTATTCTCAAAATATAGGTTTGGAGTTTGGGTATGCAAGTCACCATAGCGTTTAATTGACAGACACGTTCAGACTGCGCTGCAGTCGTTTCTCCTCTCCACCTGTTGCTTCAGCAGACCTACTAAATATGATACGTTTGCATGCTGGAAACATTAATCAATCTGCCGTGGTAGGTGTTGTTTGAGTGCTTTTTCATAAGTGGTAGACTTAAGAGACATTGTTTGAGGTGAAGCACAAAGAGACATTATTGTGTGTGAGTAGGCTACCAGCCCGACATAGCCTTCATTTCCTCACGCATTGCATGGAACACATAGCCTAAACAACTTCCAGAAATCTTGCCTGTGTCATAATTGTAAAACATTCCGTGTGATATGCATTTTGAAGATTGTCAAACTGAAACTGTCAATATCTACTCTCGCTGAATGTTTGTGTTGTAATCGCGCGCACATTTGCGACTCAGTGAGATATTCTCATGTCAAACGGTAGGTAACAATCCTCACGGTTGTCGCGCTTGATTTTTTTTTTTTTGCAAACTGAATTCTTTTCGAGCTGTAACTCCTCTGGCATTCTAACTCTGAGAACACCTGGCCGGTTTTGCCCAAATCGCCGTGTGCCAGTGCTGTAGGTTCTAGATAGCCAGTTGGCTGGCTCTGCTGAGGGCTGCTGCGCCTACTGCGCGCAGAGCTCCTCCTTCTCTTAAAGGAGCCGCTGCTCTTTTTTTACAGTCAGTGGCAGATTCTCTCTCTCTCTCTCTCTCTCTCTCTCTCTCTCTCTCTCTCTCTCTCTCTCTCTCTCCATTAGAAATGCTGAATCGTTGAGGTAATTTTGTTTAAATAGTAATGATAAATATAAGTATTTTAAATAATAAATAATTTTGCATAAATGTAATGTTTGATAGATTTATCTGTATTTGCCTCTACAACTTACAGCGCTGTTCATTTTCAAATTTCAGTAGGCCTATCTTATGCTTCATGCTTGTGCTTGTGCATATGCTTTATAACCAAGTATCAACATGACCATTTTTTGAAGATGAGATGCATTTTGGAAAAAAAAGATGAGCTTTGGTCTAATGCGCGATCTGTCTTAAGAAACCCCAAGGTTTTTTTCGGCATTATTTCGCCTGGGTGCCTATTCTGAATGAGCCATTTTGATATAGATTAATCTAGATTAATCTAGATTAATTTCATAATTACAGTGAGATTAATCTAGATTAAAAAAATTAATCTATGCCCACCCCTAGCTAAAACCGAAACGTATGACGGGCAATAAATCTGTAGAGTGCTGTCCTGTTCTCTTTATTTTCCATCTTCGATATGGTCAGTGGACTGACTCAAGCAGTATACTGTATTAGCCAGGCTGTGCCCTCCTAGTGACGCAGCACCTTCAGCGTTGCTTCTAGTCAGGCCAAGATCAATACAAAGGTAGTTTCTGAGCTTCCGAAAAAATCGGGAACTCCTCCCCCGTTGTCAGGAAGCAAGCAACCACTAGCAAGCCAAAGGCAGGCGGGTCAACCATGCCGTTTGGGAAATGTTAATTGTTATGCTCTTGGTCAGACCAATACTGGAAGAGATAAAGCTGATGATAATCAGGGTAGTAGCTTACTGTATATAGTAGAAAACTTGGCGTGTGTAGGAGCCAGTTTACGCCAAAAAAGCCTAGTTGATTTTATGGTCCCTGTCCATCTCTGCTTAGCTTACTCTGACCTTGGCTATCAGTGTGCTGGAGAGCACAAGGTCACCTGGACATGCATGGGGTCTGTCTGCATACATCTATGCCATTTGTTCACTAAATGTCGTTCCGTTTACGAAACGAAAGTTCGGGAGAAGCGTAACGAAATTTGACAGCTCTAAATTAACACCTGCTCTGTATTTCCTGCTCGTCTATCATTTGTCCAGTTCCTTGCGCGCTAGTACAGGCACGCCTACCTATCCACCTGAACCTCATCCCCTTCAATTATCAACGCTGTATTTATTCCTCACTCACCTGCTCCTAGTCAGAAACTCGCTTTCTCGCTCGCAAGAATGGAAACCGATGCCGCCGCAGATTTGGACATCCAGGCCTCCGGATCCGAATTCGACGACTCTGCCCTCTCCTCCCAGCTCCAGTCCCCTGCTCGAATGGTGCGTAGCCGTCTCCAGCGCCTGGCTCACTCCTCTCCCGCCGCCTCGGCTTCGCTGACCCAGCCCCTGACACCGGCATCGCCGCCGGGGCGCCAGTGCCAACCCGGCCGCCCTCCGGATCCCAGCCTCCGCCCTCGATCTGCTCGAGCGCCCAGGGTCCCGCCAGGCCGTGGAAGCCGTTCGCCTATGCCCAGCCGAGGCCGCCGGCCCCGCGGTTCCAGCCGCTACTACCGCCGCTTTCTTGCTCGCAGGACTTTTCTTTCTCGCTCGTATGACTCGCTCCAACGCCACCAGGTTGGTCTCCTCGCTTCGGGTTCCGACCTCCAGGACTGCATCCTTCCTTTCCAACCGGTCTCCTACTTACCATCTCCATGGAAGACTTTCATACCCCAGACCTCGCGCATGTCTGCTGGCGCAGGCGTTGCCCGAGCTCTCGGTCGGTGCCCTGTGCGGTTCTCCCTCTCGCCTTCTCAGTGGGAGCCGACGTCTCTTCACATCCTCCGCCTCTCCGGTTCTCCACCTGTTTGAGCGGGCCCGACGCCGGTTTCTGTCCCATGCAGCAAGCCCGTTTCGGTGCCTCCTCCGTCGCCCGCCTCCATTGCTTGAAGACCGCCAGTGTTCCACGCCGGATCATGGACCTTCTCCATGCAAGGAGGACGCCACACTTCTCTCTCGGTTTCTGCCGCCTTGTTCTGACGCGCCCTCTGGCCAGGCCGCCTCACCAATGTCATCGATGTTCCACTTCTCTCTCGCTGGATGGATATCCCCTCTGCCCGAGATATCGCCTACTGTCAATGCTTACATCGCCGACGTGCGCTGCTTTTCCCCAAGATGCGCTGTCTACTCCTTTGTTTCGTCGGCCTTCGCTCTGAAGTTTACGTTGGAAGCATAACTTTCCCTGCGCCGCCAGCCCCTTTACCTCCGAGCCATAAGGCTACTTTCACTTGGAATTGGAACCAGGCGTTTCTCGTGCTTATCTGCTCGCTCACGCACAATTTGCTGTTTGTCTCGATGACTTGTCTCTTAGTCACCTGCGTATCATTCAACCGTCATGGCGGCTGGTCGCCTTCGCCTGTCATCACACGCGGCCTGCCTCTCCTCCCTGCGTGCATGTTTCTCCTTTGGTTCAGGAGCTGAATTCGAGTGGAGCTACTCGTCTCCCCATCACCTCCAAGTGTATTCGCCAGCTCACAACTTGTTTCCTGAGCATGCTACTTGTTTATTCAGCACCCGGTGCTTCACCTATGTTGGTTCCTCACCGCACGCGGTTTCCTCTCCGCCCAACCCTGTCTCATGCCATTCGTAGTGCCGTCACGGAAACGATCTACAAATCCGTGATGGAGCACCTTGCTACCGAGGCATGCAATGCTACAATGCTAATTTTATTTGCCGTGCTTTGTCAAGGTTTTGGCTTGCTAGTTACTTATGCTATACTTATGCTATTTATTTATTTGCATTTATATGTTATTATTTTCTACATTTTGTGGCCTTACGCCATTTCCGTGGTTTGACTCCACTTAATTTTCATGGTCTCCCTCATCTGCAGGTTAGCACCATGCTAACAACCATGCTAACAACCCCCATAGCACCATGCTAACAACCCCCCTTTAACTTTATTCATCAGCTGATCGCACCATGCTGACAGTGAGCTGGTTTGTCCTGCTTCTTTTATCTGCTCCCCCACTCCCCGTGGTTGCCTGTTGCCCTGCCTTGTGGTCTTACGCCACCAAAGCCGTCCGTCAGCTCTGGTGGCTGCTAATAGGAAGGTAACCCTCTTCGCTGCCACTGCCGTTCCACTCCTCAGAGGCCGTGTCAGATTTGCTCTGGTCTCCCTGCCTCCGGGAGCCTCTTCGCTGGCCGCACCCCCCTCCCGCTCATTGCGCGAGGCGGGCCTCTGCCTCCCACTTCCATGGCAGCGCTCGATGTGCATATACCTCAGGCGCCTTTCCTTGCTCTCCATCTGTCCGCTGGCTCCTCCCCTCACGGCCACAGAGTCGACACCTCCTCTCCCTCTTCCTGGCTTGAGCCGTTTGCTCCCGCGGCAACGGCTGCCACGCCAGTGAGCAGCATTGCCACTCGCCAGCATTCTCAGCCAAACACTCCGCCTCGTCCGTACCCGGACCCAATGCTCTTCTAGTGATACCTTGGATCTCCCTGCACGATGAGGTTTCCTGATCTTCTGTCCCTCCACCTGCAACGTTTGCCGCACCTCTGACCATGGATCCACCGATTGACCATGGTCCGACTACCGGCGCCGCCATCCCCTTAATTGGATCTTTCAGTTCCGCCGCTACCCTCTTTGCCACTTGATTCTCCTCTGCGCGATAGACTGCCTCGGTAGCCTGTTCCGCATCGATGGCGACGGTTGCTGGCTCTCTCTTCTCCTGCCGCCTCGGCTTTGCTGACTCAGCCCCTGACACTGGCATCTCCGCCGAGGCGCCAGCACCAACCCGGCCACTCTCCGGATCCCAGCCGCCGCCCTCGATCCACTCGAGCGCCCAGGGTTCCGCCAGGCCGTGAAAGCCGTTCGCCTAGGCCCGACCGCTGAGGCCGCCGGCCCCACGGTTCCAGCCGCTCCGACCGCCACCTTCGATCTCGCCGAGATTCCTCCCCGGCCCCCTTCCGTGGGTCCGTGCGTACCCCCACTCTGCGCGGTAGCCCCGCCAAGCGTTTCTACTGCTACCACTTGCTCTACAGGCCACCGCCTGCTCTACATGCTCTGCTACTCTATATCAGTGTTTCCCAACCAGGGGTACGTGTACCACTAGGGGTACGCGAGCACACAGCAGGGAGTACTTGGAAAAATTAAATTTTAACAAATGTATGGGGCTTAGTTGCATTGGGATATAGAAGGTGATATAGAACTTGACTTGGGGGGTACTCAATGCACAACGAAAATGCTTAGGGGGTACACGAGACAAAAAAGGTTGGGAAACACTGCTCTATATACTACTGTTCGCTCTTCATGCCTCCGCTAGCGCTCCTGCTCTACTTGCCACTATAGGCCGCACCACACTCACTGCCGACGCCCTCTAACCCACTCGCAACTGCTGCTTCTTCGCCGGCTGCTGCTCTCTCCAGTCCACCCAATGCCGCTGCCCCCTTTCAACCTGCAGCTGCATTTCTCTTGCCTACGTCTGCTGATATCTGCGTTGCCCTCCTCGGATGGCCTCTCGCTGCCCATCCATTTGTTACCTCTACTTGGGCCCAGACGGCGTCAGATACCGAAGTAAAGAATCAAGGCCGCCATCTTCGACATGGAGTGCAGCTTATGCACCACTCCTATCCCGATTCCTCCACCGCTTATTCCGGATGGCTGCAGGCCAATGTTCACACTCGCCGCAGCCCATGCTCATGGTCACCACCGTGGCATGACATTCGTGCCTGATGCTCCATTCTGAGATGCGATTTCCATTAACTCGCCTGCCACATTGCCTCCAGACTCGTGCCCCCGCATGACTCTGGACGCTGTAGCACTATGGACGCTACATTCCGGACAGTTGGGTGCCGCTTCAGGATACTTCATCCTAGTCGTGCCACTCCATTCCCTCTTTTCCACCCAAGATGTTTCCATCTTCATTACGCACGCCAACGCCATCCGGTAAGACGGTGCTCCACGATCAATGCATTTTCTTCCATGGGTTGCCTTTGGTCCGCCCTGCGAATCTTGCTGGAGTGTCCTCATCACTCTCCCGTAAAGGGCCTGTTTACGGCAGAGATGATCTCCCCGACCGGCGGCACCTCTGACCCTGCGAGTCATTTTCACACCCGCACATTGCCCTTTTGCTTAAGGGCATGTGTAAGGCGGAACCGTCTGCCCCAGACAAACGGCTCCCCATCACGGCCGGGTTGCTCGCGGCCTGCCTGGCAGTCCTGAGATGCGGCTTTCTGTCCCCTCACCTGGACCTCACTTTGGCCGCCATGTTCGTCCTAGCGTATTTGGGCTACTCAGACGCAGCGAATTCACCTCTGGCAGCGCCTCATTTAACCCACTCGTCCATCCTCGAGTCTGCGACCTCCGCGTCATTGACGCCGACTCTATCCGATACATCGTCAAATTTAGCAAATCCGACCAGCTGGGTCAAAGCCACGCCGTTCTTATTTACAACGTGGCTTCCCATCTTCAGCCCTATCAGATCCTGTCCCGGTACATCGCTTATCCCGGAGCTGACAATCAGACACTTGGCCGCTGGTCCTCGGATGCCTACCAGCTGTACATCCGTTGTCATCCCTCCGAGCTGAGGAAGGCTCAGATGGCGATCTGCTCGTGAATTCGCTCGCCGGGTCCTGGCTTTGGTTGCTGTTTGGGGTGCTTAGTTCCTCTCTTTTCTATTTTTCGTCATTGGCCTTTTTGGGGTGTCCGCTCAGACCTCGCACATATTCCGCGGGCGCGGGTATTGTCCGAGCTCTCAGTTGGAGCCCTATACTCCCGAGCCCACGCATCAGATTTTATCTATATCAGGTTTCGGGCTCGGCAGTAATTTCGCACCATGGCCAGCGACCTTGCCCAACACGCTAATTTTTGCTATACTCATGAACGGCGTGTTCCGCAATGTGCGTTACGCCCATTTGTGGGGGAAAACAGCCCATGCAAGTCATGGTGATGTTGGGGTTTAATAAACGAAAGATACAGACCTGTAGACTAGCGTTGTTCACGCGCAACACGCCGAAAACGTGTTGTGTTGCCGGCTGTTCAAATAATAAAGCCAAAAAGCCGTGGCTGAAGCATGGGTTCTGTGTTTGTTTAGGCAAGCCGTAGCATGTAAGTTGATGAGACGTTCGGTTTGTTTTCACCCATAAAGGGGCGTAACGCACATTTAGGAACAAAGTACCCGGATGGCCGTTCATGAGTATTCGCTTTTAACACTAGAACTACCAGGATTTTTCTGCCTACCTAGAAGTACCAGAGAGGGGTCATTTGACCCGGTGGCTTTTACCTAATACACTAATCACTCATTTTGTTATGGTAATGAGGCTGTTAGGGGCCGTGTGTGGGGTGAGGGGTGAGGGGGTCACACCTTACAGTGCTAACAGCCAAGACAAACAGGGACAGACAGCTTCTTCCCAAGGGCTGTCAGCCTCCAAAATCACCACAGGTAAATAGCAACTTGCATGAAGATATCAGCAGCAAAGACAGATAGCAAAGTTTGGCGGAGAGTGTGTTACAGTTTTTTCTCCATTGGTTTGGCTATCATTTCTAGAAACTGAGATGTCATTCTCAAAACATGGACAAATCCCAAAAACTAATTTGCAGTTCCTCACAACAGAATGGCATTTATCATTGATTTCATCAAATTTCAAATGCTTTTGTACATGTCTCAATCATTTAGTACATCCTTGCAAATTGCTATGTACAAGTATCCTATGTTAACACAATCAGCTTACATTTAGTAGAATTTTCAAATGAATGTACCTTGCTGATCTATCCCAATTGGTTGATTCTCAGTGTAATGATTGTCCTGAAAACATGTCAGCACATTTTCTTCATATAAGTCATCAATGAACGTGTGAATGTCCCATGTGATCATGACGAATCATATGACTGCAACCAGATAATGGTTGAATTACAGTTTTTCTCGATTGGTTTGGCTCATTTCTTGAAACTGAGATGACATTCCTATAACCATTGGGTCATTTGGCCAAACATTCTTACACACACTGCACAACAGTTCAGATAACTAGCAAAATGTCATATACCTCCCAAAACACCTCATTCTTGCATCAGCACTAAACCGTCTCACATGGAAATAGTCAGTACCATCAAAATGGCATAGATCCTTCTCAATTGCTTTGGCTCATTTGCATTCATTTAGTCCTTCTGTCAAAATAAACTGGATGGTTCAGCAAAACTACATGGATCCTCATCACTCGCTGATATCACCCCAAAAAACAGTTTACCCATGTGTCAAAACTAAATTTCTTGCCACATATATCATCAGTACCCCCAAAATACATTGTCCCTTTGCCATTGTGTAAGCACTGCCAGTCAAAATGGTTAGGTGTTTTATCTACGTTCAGCTAACATATTTCGACTATGTATAAAAATGAAAAAGTGAGTGAAACCATTGATGTTTGACAACACGGATAATTTACCAAGGACATTTATCAGTAACTTTCTTTACTGTAAATTCATATAAAGAAAGTAATGCCCATATATCACAAGTTTCTCATGGGTTTGGCTCATTTTCTCAAAACAGAGATAACATTCTCAAAATAACATGGACAAATGGACAAAACAACTAGCAATTGTTCAAAAACAGAATGTTGTTTGAAAAAGTGTCATGAAATTGGCCAAATAACAGAGGAAACTGTAGTATACACGGTTGTAAAATTATTTTCGACTAAATCTAGTAAAGTTACAATACCATCTGACCTGTTGAACACTGTCATGAATTTACTATGTAATGAAATTCTTAAAATATGATGTCCTTGACTGTTTTGGGAATTGCGTAGACCACTTCGCATCTGATGACTTACACAATGAAATAATGCTGACGTGTTTTGGAGAGGGCAACCATTAGACTGAGAATTGTCTAATTCGTTTAGATAAGCAAGGTCAATTTATTTGGAAAATGTGCTAAATGTATGCTGAATGTGTCAACTGAGGGGTATTTGTACATATCCATCTGCAGAGATGTACTAAACATTTGAGACATGTACAAAGCATTTGATATCTGATGAAAGCAATGAAAAATGCCATTCTGTTTTGGGAAATTGCAAGTTGGTTTGGGGATTTGTCCGTGTGTTGTTTTGAGAATGTCATCTCAGTTTCGGAAATTAGCCAAACCAATCGAGAAAAAACTGTAACGTGTGAATCTCCCATGCCATGTGACCATAACGACTCATGTGAATGTAACCTGGCAATTGTTAGATGGATAAATACCAGTGCATGTGGACTACTGCTTCACTTCCCTCAAGAATTTTGTGGTGAAAGAAGCTCCTCTCGATGGAACGAAGATGCAGAGATACAGCACTCAACAGGCATTGGAAATGATCCACACGCACACACACACACACACACACTCTGTGTCTCAAGTGACAGCTGTGAGCTGCTAACAGCCACATTTCCACAATAAAAGGAGTGTCCGCAGGGGGTCCAAAGGGTCAAATGACCCTCTTGTGGGGCTTTTAGGTAAAAAGGTCAATTGACCCCTCCGTGGTAGTTCTAGTGTTAACTCATGTTCCTCGAAGTGCAGTGGTCCAGCGACCCCGTTAAGCACTTTCATGATCGCTTCGCCGCGCGGACGATCACGAGAAGCCCGTTCTCCAGCGAGAACGAAGATGTATGCATACATAGGCTACTGAATTCTAATTTCAGATAGCGCACTTATGAAATGTCGTTCCGTTTACGAAACGAAAGTTCGGGAGAAGCGTAATGAAATTTGACAGGTCTAAATTAACACCTGCTCTGTATTTCCTGCTCGTCTGTCATTTGTCCAGTTCCTTGCGCGCTAGTACAGGCACGCCTACCTATCCACCTGAACCTCATCCCCTTCAATTATCAACGCTGTATTTATTCCTCACTCACCTGCTCCTAGTCAGAAACTCGCTTTCTCGCTCGCACCCTCCATCCACCCCTGTCGCCCCCCGTCTCCATCTTCTTGACCGTTTTATCCGGGAGTCCGCCTTCGCGCCTCCTCGGTTCCGTTCGCTCTCCCAATAACCGGCCAGGGGGTGTCCGCTCAGACCTCGCACATATTTCGCGGGCGCGGGTATTGTCCGAGCTCTCAGTTGGAGCCCTATACTCCCGAGCCCACGCATCAGATTTTATCTATATCAGGTTTCGGGCTCGGCAGTAATTTCGCACCATGGCCAGCGACCTTGCCCAACACGCTAATTTTTGCTATTCGCTTTTAACTCATGTTCCTCGAAGGGCAGTGGTCCAGCGACCCCGTAAAGCACTTTTCGCGACTTCTCGAGTGCAGTGGTCTAGTGACCCCGTTAAGCACTTTCACGATCACGAGAAGCCCGTTCTCCAGCGAGAACGAAGATGTATGCATACATAGGCTACTGAATTCTAATTTCAGATAGCGCACTTATGAACAGGGTATGTTGCACAATTGGAAGGGATTGTATAGCACTGTATACAAGGTATACACTGATTGTTCACTTTTGGTAGCCTCATATTACATATTATACTCATGTTTTATATCCTCTTCTTTTTCAAAGTTGGTCTTGAAAACACAGTAGTTCCTGTTACCTTGAAAGGTGTCCCACTGCCTAGATTACACTGACCTTGGCCATCAGTGCAAAGTATCATCAAGGTCACCTTGACATACAGTACAGTACTACATGGGCTCTGTCTGTTCAACTGTGATCTGATCACAAAGCAGCAGATAGGCCTTTGGTGCACAGTGCAGGAGGGAATGAAGCCTCTTGTTATTTTCAATAGGTGAGATGGATGAAAGTGTGAGATGGCTATCTGCTGGTCTTTTGTCAGAGGGATTTGTGAAGAGCAATCTGTCTCTCTGTCTCTGTCTGTCTCTATATCTGTCTCTGTCTCTGTGTCTGTCTGTGTCTGTCTGTGTCTGTCTCTCCGTCTGTCTCTGTGTCTGTCTCTGTCTCTGTGTCTGTGTCTGTCTGTCTCTGTGTCTGTCTGTCTGTGTCTGTCTGTCTGTCTGTCTCTCTCTCTCTCTCTCTCTCTCTCTCTCTCTCTCTCTCTCTCTCTCTCTCTCTCTCTCTCTGCAATCTCTGTGTATCATTCTGCCTCTATCTGTCCCTTCATCTTGATAGTGAGTGGAGCAGGGCGTCTGTGAATATGGTGTTGGAGGGGTGTGGTAGAGAGGAGAAGGAGAGAGAAACTGGCCTGGGTCTTCTCTGCTTTTAATACCACTGATTACAGCTAATCTCACTCAAGCCAGGCTGAGGCAACACAGTCACGGCAGACACACACACTCGCAGACACACACACTCACACACACACACTCTCCTACGCACTCACTTTCACACGCATGCATGCACACACACAAACGCGCACACGCACGCACACACAAGCACATGCACACGCCCACTCACACACACAAACACACACACACACACACACACACACACACACACACACACACACACACACACACACACACACACACACACACACACACACACACACACACACAGTATTTCCCAGAACTGATTGATTATTTGCTAATGATATGCTATTGACAGGGCGTTCACCATTGTTATTGTTTAGATGTTGTCGATGTTGTTCATGTGTGCATGTGTGCGTCTCTGTGCGTGTGTGTGTGTGTGTGTGTGTGTGTGTGTGTGTGTGTGTGTGTGTGTGTGTGTGTGTGTGTGTGTGTTTCTGTGTGTGTGTGCGTGTGCGTGTGCGTGTGTGTGTGTCCACGCGCGTGTGTGTTGCTCACCCAGTAGCAATTAGCTAATTTAACCTCAGCGCCTGCCCTTCGTACATGTCACACCAACACGGGCGAGAAGGACAAACGGCAATCAATTAGGCCTGTAATTAATTAATTAAAGGAATTAATTAGAACACCAGTCCACCTGACAATGAAGTCACCGACACACAGAGTGGAGGATAATGAGTTCCTAAATAGATAGATAGATAGATAGATAGATAGATAGATAGATAGATAGATAGATAGATAGATAGATAGATAGATAGATAGATAGATAGATAGATAGATAGATGGGAGTTTCTATATTATCAGCACATTGCAGAATCCATTTAATAAATACAGAGAGAGCTCTTGTGTTTTTCTGAGTGCATTGGTCAGTGTGTGTGTGTGTGTGTGTGTGTGTGTGTGTGTGTGTGTGTGTGTGTGTGTGTGTGTGTGTGTGTGTGTGTGTGTGTGTGTGTGTGTGTGTGTGTGTGTGTGTGTGTGTGTGTGTGACCTTGCAAGAGAGTGTGACGGAGTGGGAACCGGAGAGGGAAAGAGGGTATTTTCCCACCTCTGCTCTTAAACGCATTTGCTCAACCAGTGCTCTTTTCTAGGAGAGAGAGAGAGAGAGAGAGAGAGAGAGAGAGAGAGAGAGAGAGAGAGAGAGAGAGAGAGAGAGAGGGAGAGAGAGAGAGAGAGGGAGGAAGAGGGGGCCTCCTGTTCTTGTGTGGTCCTGCATAGTGATCCCTTGAGACCGTGTCCCCTTTTCCCCTCTCTTCTCACCCTCTCTTCTTTCCTTCTCTTTCCACCTACTCTTTCTTTCTCTCTATTCTCCTCTCTCTCTCTCTCTCTCTCTCTCTCTCTCCCTCTCTCTCTCTCTTTCCACCTTCCTTCCCTCTCTCAATTTAAATCATTTACCTCCATCTTCTCCCCTCTCCTTCTCTTCTCTTTCTCTCTTTCACCTCTCTTATTTCATTCTCATACTCTTTTTACTCCATCCTTTTTCTACTCAATTTCCTTCTATCTATCGTTTCCTCTTGCCACCTCTCTTCCTTCTCTACTTCTGCATCTCTGTTCTCCTCCCTCCATCTCCCTCTCCGCTGTCTCTCTCCCCTCTCCTCTTCCTCTCTATCCACCTCTCTATTCTCTCTCACCCCTCTCTCACCTCTCCTCTGCCCCTTTCCTCCCCTCCATCTCTCTCCCCCACTCTCCTCTATATCTCCCTCCTATCTCCTCCATCTCTCCTCCTCTCCCCCTCTTCCCACTCCACTGTGTTTGCTCTGCCTGTTTCATTTTCCTCCACTTCACTCTGCTAACCACCATCTCTTCCTCTTCCTCTATCTCTCCTCTCTCTCCTCGCCTCCATTCCTCTCCTCTTTCTCTCCATCTATCCTCCTCTCTCCCTCTTCCCACACTCTGTTCACTCTTTCTGTTTCCTGTTCCTCCACTTTACTCTGCTCACCCCCATCTCTTCCCCTTCCTCTCCCTCTATCTCTCCACTCCTCTATCCCTCTCTCCTTCTCTTTCTCTCCCTATCTCCTCCTCCCCCCCTCTTCCCACACTCTGTAGTCTTTACCCTCCTTGTTTCCTTTTCCTCCACTTTACTCTGCTCACCCCCATCTCTTCCCCTTCCTCTCCCTCTATCTCTCCTCTCTCTCCTCTCCTCCATCCCTCTCCTCTTTCTCTCCCTCTCTCCTCCTCTCCCCCTCTTCCCACACTCTGTTTACTCTTTCTGTGTCCTTTTGCTCCACTTTACTCTGCTCACCCCCATCTCTTCCCCTTCCTCTCCCTCTATCTCTCCTCTCTCTCCTCTCTCCTCCATCCCTCTCATCTTTCTCTCTCTCTCTCCTCCTCTCCCCCTCTTCCCACACTCTCTGTGGTGTTTACTCTGCCTGTTTCCTGTTCCTCCACTCTTCTCCGCTCTGCTCTGGCCGCTCCCCTTATCGGCTAATGTTCACCAGGTGGCCGTGATAGCACTGCAGCGTGGCGGCCATAATAGAACAGCCAGCCCAGAGCAGAACAGAGCTGGGCCGAGGTCACCCGTGGGAGAGAGAGAGCCTCCCTGGCCTGCTGCTTGTGTGTGTGTTTGTGTGTGTGTGTGTGTGTGTGTGTGTGTGTGTGTGTGTGTGTGTGTGTGTGTGTGTGTGTGTGTGTGTGTGCTCGCGCTTGTGTGTTTGTGTGTGTGTTTGTGTGTGTGTGTGTGTGTGTGTGCGCGCGCTTGTGTGTTTGTGTGTGTGTTTGTGTGTGTGTGTGTGTGTGTGTGTGTGTGTGTGTGTGTGGGCAGTAGCGATCCTACAATGACTGGTGCGCTAGTCGATGCCCCTCCCAGCGTCCCAGCACCTAACTGCAAAATAGCGAAGATTGCGAAGATTTTTATTATTGCAATAGTGTGCTAATAGCACAAAATAACATGTTTGTAGCATTATTTTGGCGACTTTTGTTGAGAGCAGAGTTTTGCGATGGTGCCGTCCCCTTGTGTGTGTGTGTGTGTGTGTGTGTGTGTGTGTGTGTGTGTGTGTGTGTGTGTGTGTGTGTGTGTGTGTGTGTGTGTGTGTGTGTGTGTGTGGGTGTGTGTGTGTGTGTGTGTGTGTGTGTGTGGCTGAGTAAGTGTTGCTGACAGCTCGAGAGCCAACATCTGTGTGGTCCAGATTTGACCTGCCCAGGTCAGACTCTTAAACGTCTCCCCTCTCCTCCGCTCTGCATCCGTGTGGCCCCTCAACACACCATTACGCCTCAGCCACATGTCATCGATACATGGCACATTTATGAGCCCATTGTGATGTCATCAACGTGCGACATATTTATGGCCTCTGTGTGTGGTGGAGGCCCCGAGTTCAGTCTCGGGCAGCAGCAGCAGCACTACATCGCAGCCAACACTATAGGCAACAGATGGACACAGACGCGATAACAACATCAAGCTGAGCCTGCATACAGAGTGCTGCCTTATGCTCAGTAGATGAGATAAGAAAAGATATATTATTAGAAAAGAATAGAATAGAAAAGAAAAGAAAAGAAAAGAAAAGAAAAGAAAAGAAAAGAATAGAATAGAATAGAATAGAATAGAATAGAACAGAACAGAACAGAACAGATGAAAAAGATATCTTTGTATGAAGAAGAGTTCGGTCTTTAAGTGCTCTGTTCTCTCAAACTATTGAGACACCGTGTATTTGTATTATTTCCTGAGATCTGAGCCACAAGCCACAAGCCAATTATCTATGGAACTATCAATTTGATTCAATTCAGTTCATTTCGATTTGAGTTCAAACATACCATTCATCAAGGGCCTGTTTGTCTAGAGGAATCTTGCCTACATCCCTTACGCCAGAGCCCAGTGCTCTCCATTTTCATATGGTTAACACAATGGGACCATTACCAAAGGTCCTGTGTCACCAGGGTCATGTCGCCGGTTGTAAGGCTCCTTAGGCTCCTTTTTCCCAGGGCCTTAGTGTATATTTCCTGGGTCTAACCTCGTGCTATAGCCTATTTCCCATCCCCTAAAATGAATGCTGTATGAGTGTGTTAAGGCTGCTGAGAACACTTACATATCCGAGTGCTAGCTGAGTCGTTACCAATTTCCCAAACCCCCTTGCTTAACTTAATTTAAGGTGCAAGGTGTAAGATGGTGGCCAGAGTAGGTACTGCAACTATGTTGCTCATTGAAACTGTGATGTCTACTGCCAACTTTGATTTTCTAATGCATGTTTACTTAATAATGAACCAATACTTACTATGGTCAATGTACAGTAGGTTTTGCAGCTAAATGTTTCTGGAAATAAAAAATGGCAAACAATGGAGAAGATCCCCCTTTTCATGTATGGAACATGCATAATAAATACTTTGATGGTGTTGGTAAGTAATTATGAAAAGGTAACTTTTTTTGAATGGGCAGCATGTATTCTGGAAATAAACTACAAAAAATATTACACAGCATTTTTGAAGAAGAAGGGCTGTTTGTATTACAATGCAATTCAGGATCATTTGCAAGCATTTGCAACAAATATACAGTGCTAGTCTAGATTGGACAGTCACAAAGTCCCGAATATAATGTATTATTTCACAAGCCCAGTATGCCAACCAGTCAGTCATTCCAAACTAAGCAGCCCTAAGTTACTGCGCAGGAGGTGTTGTTCCCAGAGGGGATTCCCATGGACTTCTACCAACTTGGCTCCTTTGTGCAGACCTGCATGCAATTGGTTGCGGGGGGAGTATAGAATGCTGGAGGCTTCATGTGATTGGCTGAGGGGGGTAGTAGAGAATGCTGGAGGTTTCTGGATAGTTCTGTTATTGCAGGCGTGAGCACACTGAGCATGTGCCAGTGTGAATGGAACCACCAGACATGTTGCCTGGCAACCTGGAACAGTGGGATGTTGTGCTAGCTACTTGATCTCGCACGTGGGCTGCGTGTGTCTTCTTCATGCACGCACGCACGCGCGTGCGTGTGTGCGTGTGTGTGTGTGAGTAAGTTACTGAGGTGGTGATTGGAGTGTGAATTTATGTGTTGGCCCTGAGGGTTCTGTACCTCATCTCTTATCACTCTGTCTCTCTGTCTCTCTGTCTCTCTCTCTCTCACTATCTATCTATCTATCCCTTTCTCTCTCTCTCTCTCTCTCTCTCTCTCTCTCTCTCTCTCTCTCTCTCTCTCTCTCTCTCTCTCAGACACACACACACACACACACACACACACACACACACACACACACACACACACACACACACACACACACACACACATACACACACACACACACACAGACTTCATAGGCACACATTCACTGGGGATGCTTCGACAGATGTATGACTGGTGGATTTGGGTTGCTATGCGAGTAACCAGGTTACGGTAGCAAGTTTAGTTGCTACTGTATGCGCCAGACTGAACTGTGGAGACAGATTTTGTCTTTCTTTAGGTGTTGATA
>NC_085867.1:24592544-24600044 GCF_034702125.1 Engraulis encrasicolus | reverse complement strand
TACACTGAATATTAAGTCAGTCGCTGGGCCGCAGGAAATGTTAAATGGGCCACATCTGGCCAGGCCGCTAGTTGAATAGGCTTGCCATAGTAAATGGAGCTAAGAGGCTGTTTTAAACTCACAGAATGGGCTGCACACTACACTACTAAGGCCTGGCTTCAATATCAACACACTATGAGGTGGCCCAACACTGATGGGGTCCACATGTTCATCTAGTGTTGGAACTACAGCTGGAAGCTGGGAGTGTGTGTGTGTGTGTGTGTGTGTGTGTGTGTGCGTGCATGCGTCCGTGTGTGTGAGAGAGCGAGTCAGTGTTTGTAGTTCAGCTTTAGTGTTTATGTAGGAGTCTCTGTGAGTGTGTGCATCAGTCTCTGTATGAGTGTGTGTGTGTGTGTGTTTGTGTGTGTGCATGCGTGTGCTTGCATGGGTGCATGCATGCGTGTGTGTGTGCGCGCTTACTTCAGTGTCCACCGCCGTGTCTTCTGGGACAGAGCCCAGTGTGATGTTGGTCTCGCAGGGAGCAGCGGAGGTGAACGCTGACTGAGCAACACCTAGTTGTGGCCATCCAATCTGATTGGCCTGAAAGCTATGACAACACAACTCTGATTGGCCGAAAGCTATTGTGTCTGGGTGGTTATTTACTGTAACAACACAGTGGTGTTTGTGTCTAAGTATCGGTTCACTTTCACATGGCAGGACGCCCTGGGGCTTTCACAGTGATACAGACTTGCGTTTGGCCCTGTGGGGGTTCTCTGGTTACGTCAAGAGATGCCAGAGGAAGATCTTTGAACAGAGTGTTGCTCTCTAGGGTGCAATAAAATCTTTTCCAAGCAGTATGCAAATCTTTTTTCCTCTTTTCTCAAGTAGTTTTTTTAAACCTTGCATTGCTTACAGGCCCTATGTTGCTCCCTTGAATGTGTACCCTCCACTACAGGTTGTCTCTGCTAGTCGTTGAGAACTTTTGAGGACTTAAAGGATAACTTCAGTCAATTTCAACATGCAGTTGTAATGCTCACACTACCCTGGACTTGTCAGTATGTGAGATTTTTTTTCTTCTTCAGCCTTTTCCAAGATCCTGGTCATTGTAATGGGGGCAGGCGTTTGTTCACATTTCAAAAAAACAACTTGATTTACTCCCAAAAACATCCAAAAGGTTATGCAACATCAGCAGACAACTACAGTAGCAAACAGCGATACCTTTTGGGAAAATATTAAAATATGAATATAGTGCTATATTAATATTTTTTAAAATGGAAACAAAAGCTGCCCCCATTAGAGTAGCTCAGATGCAGAAAAATGCAGCATCACCTGGTACTGACAAGTCAAGGGTAGCGTGAGCAATACAACTGCATATTGAAAATGGCAGGAATGCTCCTTTAATTCCTGCCTCAGAGAATGGTAAGGGGAAACATCCTGTGCTGTAATGGTCAAGACAATGATAAAAACAAGAAAGCTCTACTTTCTGTCTCTTTTCCATGTTATACAGTATATGGTTCTGATATATGGTAAATGTACTGTTACCAGAATGGCAATGACTAAGTTGTAATGTAAGGTTATTACTTAAGTGGGCTTAGGCTACAGTAATGTGGTACTATGTAAAGCATTTTCAACGACAACTACACCGTTCCACGGTCAGAACGCTGCACATTTTCAAGCTACAATCAAAAGAGTAAACAACTTTTGAGATGTGCGAAAGGCAGAAAAAGGCTTAATTTTTAAGACAATTAAGACACTTAAAAACACCCGTCTACTGCAGAGAGGTTGAGAATAAAGACACAAGATAATTACAGGGTTTTTTTGCAATGGTCAAGAGGAAAAAACTCTTATGTTTATTAGCCATGGATTTCACATGGTGAAAAAAATCACTTGTACAAAATAATATTAACCGCCGTGGTTGAGCCTGAACACATGAGCCATACAAGAAAGTAGAAATACAAACAAAATAAAACAACAAAATCAGAACACTTAGCATACATGTTCACATCAACAGTGTGTGTTTTCAAAGATGCATTCTATGTGCTTTTTTATACATATCACATACATTTTTCTGTAATGTTTTACACTGAGAGCTTAGTACAGTTTAGAGTTGTGTGTGTGTGTGTGTGTGTGTGTGTGTGTGTGTGTGTGTGTGTGTGTGTGTGTGTGTGTGTGTGTGTGTGTGTGTGTGTGTGTGTGAGTGTGTTTGTGTTTGTGTTTGTGTTTGTGTGTGGGTGTTTCCGTACATGTGTGTACGTATTTGTGTGTTTCCGTGTGTGCGCACACATGTGTGTGTGTATTTGTGTGTGTGTGTGTGTGTGTGTGTGTGTGTGTGTGTGTGTGTGTGTGTGTGTGTGTGTGTGTGTGTGTGTGTGTGTGTGTGTGTGTGTGTGTTTGTGGGGAAGGGCACATTCCTAACACAGTGGTGGCCCGGAGCAGGTGCCCCCCCACCCATACCACACACACACACACACACACACACACACACACACACACACACACACACACACACACACACACACACACACACACACACACACACAGACACCCCTTTGAAAAACAAAACCAGAGAAAAGAGGGAGCAAGCCAGACCTCCCCCGCAGAAAAAGGAGGGAGGAGGAGGAGGGAGAAAGATAAAGAGAAGCCGAAAAAGGAGGGAGGGGGGCGAGAGGAGAGAAGAGGAGAGGGAGGAAAAGCAGAGATAGAGAAAAGCAGAACACTCGACAATTACAAGTGGAATGGTAGTGCTGCATTCATTGTTGACAGTTGTCGTAGCAACCCCACTCTACACAGGCGGAATAGGAAGGGTGGGGGTGAGAGGAGGGAGTCATCTGATTGGAGAAGAGGTGTCCCATGAAAAGGGGTCCTTTGCTTTACTAGGGGCTACCAGATCACAGGAGCTGACCTCCACCCTTACGAGAGCCAAAAAGCACGCAGGAATTCCCTGAATCCAGCGTTGGGGGTGGGGGTTGGGGCGGGGGGGGCTTAGGATGGGGGCCAGTTTGGAGACCCAGGACCATGTGAGCGCGTGTGTGCATGTGTTTGTGAGCGTGTGTGTGCGTGTCCATTTGTGCATGTGGGTGTATGTGTGAGAGAGAGTGCCCTACGTGTCATGTCTGTCAGTGTCTGAGCATGTGGAATAGACCTCTGTAGTTAGTCTTTACACGACATGTTTACAATGTGTGTGTGCGCGAGTGTGTATGTGTAAGTGCATCCACTTGTGTGCGTGCTACCTCTGGATGGGAGGGGGTGGACTAAGGGGTCAGTCACAGAGGGAAAGAGGGGGGGGGGGGGGGGTGATGGAGGGCAAGGGAGGGGTTCGAGAAAGAATCCAACTCCAGGAATGTTAAAGGGTGAGGCAGGAGGTGGCTGGAGGGGGCAAAAGGAGGAAGGAGGAGTCACTCACTCACTCACTGGTTACTAGGAGCCTCTGGGAAGAAGCCGGAGCTGAGCAAAGGTCAGAGCAGGACAGGGGAAGGAGGGAGGGAGGTGAGCTGGGGCTGGGAGGTGTTGAGGAGGACAGGGGAGGGAGGGAGGGAGGGAGGTGGGCTGGGGGTGGGGGGTGTTGAGGAGGAGAGGGAGGTGGGATGGGGCTGGGAGGTGTTGAGGAGGAAGAGGACTGGGGCGGGTGGGCATTCCGCGCTTTGTCGGGTGTGTACAGTGCATGGTGGTCATGATATGAGGGGGTTTTCTTTCTTTGGGAGGGGTAGGGTTGATTGGAGAAGGGAGGGCGGTCTTGGCGGGTTTGCACCCCCAACAGCAGGACCACCACCGCCCCTACCACCCCCAAGTCAAGCAGTGCATGGTGGGTCATATGAGTTTGGTGGAGAAGGATTGGTGAAAGGAGGCAGGGGGGGAGGGTGTCTTTTCTGTTTTTTGCACCATCAGTCTAGCAGTGCAGAGCAAAGCAGCACACAACCCGGCATAACACACAATAACACACCACCACATCAGCACGGCGCATCGTGCAGCGGTCATGCATTGTTGCTGAGGCATCTGGCAGGCGTGTGTGTGTGTGTGTGTGTGTGTGTGTATGTGTGTGTGTGTGTGTGTGTGTGTGTGTGTGTGTGTATGTGTAAGAAGGCGTTGGGAACACATGCGGGCCAAGCGGTGTGCCAAAACCACATGAGAGGGCCTCATCCTCGCACACACACACGCGCACGCACGCACACACACACACACACACACACACACACACACACACACACACACACACACACACACGCGCACGCACACACACACACTTCCCCACCCAGCCCTGTGCGAATGCTCGTCCCTATCAGTTACAGATGTGCTCGCACCACAACACACGCACAAAGACATACACACATCTGATGCTGCTCACACCATGTTCTAACTGCTTTGCCATGCCTATAATCATTACTGGCAAAGACTCAACGTGCGTTTGCTGTACACAAATGCATTGCAGCCATGCATCAGCTAGCCAGCATGTACAGTAAAGGAAGAAGAAATCCGCACTCACAAACTGCGTCTCATTATTTATTTATATTACCACCATGTCCAAAAAGCAAACGCGTTTCGGCTAACAAGCCTTCATCAGTGCGTGGTACTTCTTCCTTAAGTTGACGCTTTTTATCTCGCACCCAAAAGCTTTTCGGTTTTCCAAGAAGTTGAGCGCGTCCTCTGCCAATACTTGAAGCCTGTACAGTGAGCCAGTTGTGGATGGAGGATAAGTGTCAGACTCAGGCAGGGGCAACGGGCCTGTGGCAGTGGTGACAGCTTGTGGAGAGTTATGGGAGAAGGGGTGGAGATGAGTCTCTTTGCAAAATGGTGTATATCCATTTTGGAACATTTTGGGGGAATTTACGTTTTTGTATTGGGCATTCCATTGCATTGCATTGCATTGCAAAATGCATTTTATATAGATCAAAACAGTATGTTGTCAAACTATTTGAATGGCAAGAATCCCCAAATGGATGATGGGACTTCTGAACAGTCATTTTGAATAATTAACTTTGAGGAGTAAGGAATTTCTAGAGGTTCTTCTAGAATTTTACTGGAACACTCTACAGCTCCCATAGACGTCTGTGTTAAAAATCTCGCAAAGACATTATGACATCATAATAAGAACTCAAAATTTGGGCAAAATTCTAATCACATATTTGTGATGGTACTCCTCAAAGGGTTAAAGGAAAAAGTCAACAATGGTGGATACATCATTTTGCAACGAAATTCTCCAGATGTATTAAGTAGGAGATGTAGAAAGTAAATTCGTGATGAAAAGATACAACAGTAGTGGTACATGCAGTTAGCCAGGCCGTGCCCTCCTAGTGATGCAACAGCTTCAGCGTTGCTAGCAGTCAGGTCAAGAGCAATGCAAGTACTTTCTGAGCTCCCGCAAAAATCGGGAACTCCTCCCACTTTGTGAGGAAGCAAACAATCATTAGCAAACTAAGGGAGGCCGTTTGGGAAATGCCGTTTGGGAAATGTTCATTGTTATGCTCTTGGTCAGACCAAGTCTCGAAGAGATTTGAAAGTCGATGATAATCAGGCTAACATACAGTAGCATTACATGCATGTACTTTGTAGTGTTACACCACTTATACTACTAAACGGGGGTCTTAACATCTCTTTTACTTCCCCTCCATACACCTCTGCTGGAGATAGTGTTACATGTCAACGCTGGGAGCCTTGGATGGCCAATGCATAGCTGCAGCCTGACTGCCCGTGCTTGACTTGCAGGCTTAGTAGCCATATGGAGGAGAAAGCCACAACACACAAAGCCACAGCCGGCACACAGTTTGCTATTTCGTTACAAAACAGGGAGTGAGAGAAACAGCCAGGCTAGAAGGCAGGCAAATGGGCAGGCTTTTAGAGTGCATCTAAGTGAGCACTCACTCGCTCACCCGCTCTCTCTCTCTCTTTGCTAGGCCCTTAGTTGTGGGATATGCCGTAAACGTAAGCCTGTTAGGCCTTGGATGAGAAAAGCACTGTGGTGTGTGTGTGTGTGTGTGTGTGCCCTTGGGGGTGACGTCCCGCAAGACAAGTAGACAAGGAGACCTCTTGTTCTGGCTCTGTCCTCCTCCTAAGACACTTCCTGCTCAAGCCAGAGGAGGCCTTTTCCCTCTTCCTGCCAAGAAGACTTCATGGGAATGTCATGTCAATACCTAATTCCTCCATCCACTTCACACATGATTTCCTCGTTCTATCCCCTCTTCTCGTGCTACCAAGAAGGAGCCAACCAACCAGGAACCAAGAGCAATCGAGCAACGTTTGGCAGACCAGCTGACATACATACTGTAGGATATCGCCTCCGTCCTCTGTCCTCCGTCCTCGACCTCTGATCTCTTTTGGGGCTTGAGATATCCTCGATGACAGAAGACCCATCATCAAGGCATGAGGCATGTGTCGTTATGAGGAGGAGGGACAGTGGACACAAGTGGAGGATCGCTATGTAGATCCAGAATATGAAAGTGAAAGCCTGAAGTGAAAGCCCATTGGGAAACTCCAACTCCCATTGTCGCAGCACTCCACAGCACACGAGTGAACTCTGCACACTGCACACAACGAAATTGCATTTATGCCTCACCCGTGCAAGGGGGCAGCCCTCAATGGTGCCCCTAGGGAGCAGTGCGGCGGGACGGTACCATGCTCAGGGTACCTCAGTCATGGAGGAGGATGGGGGAGAGCACTGGTTGACTACTCCCCCCACCAACCTGGCGGCTCGGGAGTCGAACCGACAACCTTTGGGCTGACACTAACCGCTTACCCATGACTGGGTAATATGGCATACACTGGCATATTTTACCTCCCCTCCTCTCCAAACACACACACGCACACACACACACAGCCATGATGGCAGTTATAGCGCTTGCAATGGCATTCCAGCGATGTCTCTAGTAGGCATCCCAGGTGGTTAGCTCAGCAGACTGGAATGGCACGCTGACAGTGTGTCATGCACGTATACACACACACACACACACACACACACACACACACACACACACACACACACACACACACACACACACACACACACACACACGGATCAGGAGAGTGCATGACATGTCTATCTGAATAAAAATGTGTGTGTGTGTTTGTGTGTGTGTGTGTCTGTGAGTGTCTGTGTGTGAATGTAAAAGAGCATGATGAAGAGAAATACTCTTCTATTCTGACATGTATGCGTGATTTAATTAAAGCGTGCATGACATGCGTGTGCGGGTTTATCTGAGGGCCTATTCAGAAAATGTCTTGGCGGCCTCAGATGCACTGTTCACACGTGTGTGTGTGTGTGCGTGTGTCTTTAGGCAACCCAGTGGCAGGTCTCTGAAGGCATAAAAAGCTGTCTAGAGTGGGGGACTTCAGAGTGTTTAACACAGACACACACACACACACACACACACACACACACACACACACACACACACACACACACACACACACACACACACACACACACACACACACACGTGTGCACACTCACACGTGCAAGCCCTTTGCTGAAGCAGGGAACTTAAAGAGGAGAGCAAACATGCATGCTCGAAAGAGACAGAGAGGGGGAGA
>NC_085867.1:24562544-24575044 GCF_034702125.1 Engraulis encrasicolus | reverse complement strand
GGTTATTTTATTCAAATTTCCACAACACATAAACACTACTGTATAGGCCTACATACTAGGTCTATAATAAGCATATTATATATACTTTTCTAACTTCTGCTTTATTTTTACCTCTGAAAACAATGAATCACCAGCCACACACACAACAGACCTTTAAACCAAGCACACAGCCAAACACTACAAAACCTCACACTCCAAGGAGGGAGAAGAGATGAGAGGAAAAGAAGAGGAGGAGAGGAGAGGTCAACACACACACACACACACACACACACACACACACACACACACACACACACACACACACACACACACACACACACACACACACACACACACACACACACACACACACACACGTTGTGCAATAATGGATATGATGTCGTGTGTGCCTATTGTGTGTTTATGTGGCCTACAGTATGATGCTATAGGCACCATTATTTCCTCCAGGAGCTCTTCTCTACCATGCGCAACAAAATAACAAGAAGCCTACGCTATGTTTAACTAAAAGCAAATAATATCACGGAAATGTTCGCTTCCTTTGTTACTTCCATAGCGTACGTAGCGCACGTACTACTCGCACGGGCATAAGGTCTGCCCTTCTTTCCGATGGCGTGGGCTTTCCAACTTAGTTGCGCCAGGACTTAAAACATTTCAGAAGACAACTGACAGCTACGCTCACACTACTCTGACAGCCCGTTCTCCTCCTCTGCCCTTGTCGCTATTTCGTTCCACAACACTCCTGTTATTGAAACTCTTCGGTCAGGTCCTCGCAGCTTAAAAAGTCAGCCTGTTAGAGCAAGGTGTGTCGGTGTCGGCGAATGCTAATAGTAACAGTAGGCCTAATAGTGACGTTAAAAGTGGTGGAGCGAAAGCGACAGGAGCAGGGGAGAGTTGCCTGTCAAAATAGTGTGAGCGCACAGGAGCTCTGAAATGCTTTCGGTCCTGGCGCGCGCAACAGCAGCACGGAGTGGCTGCTGCTTCGGAACGCCCACGGTGGGGTGGGGTCATGACGGGAGTGTTTATGGGTAATGTAGGAAATCTCGCCGTATCGTTGTCATACAAGCAGCCGTTTACCGTTCACAATTTACTGTAGGCTACTCAGGCGCTACTAGCCAAATGGGCGGGTAGGTATTTTTTTCCACCGGCCAAAATTAATTTTCACCCGTGTTTGGCGGGTTGGCGTGTGTTAATTTAGAGCCCTGAATATAATGTAATATAATATAGCACAATATCACAACTGCGTATACTTAAAGTTCTTTCAAATACACACATGCATATTCTCACATTCACACACCAGCTCTGGATGGATGCTGCCAAGAAGGCGCCAAGTGTTGAAAAAAGTGCTCACACACACGCACAAAAACAGACACAACACAACACACACACACGCACGCACATACACATACACACACGCACAAACAGAGACACAACACACATACACACACACACACACACACACACACACACACACACACACACACACACACACACACACACACATGACACACACGACACACACCTTGGTCCACTGGTGGTTCTCCGAGCTGAACTTGTAGGCGGAGCAGGCGGAGAATTCGGTGTCGCCGCCCATGACGAAGATCTGGTTGCCCAGCACGGCGGCGGCGGTGTAGCGCCAGGGCTGAGGGCACGAGGCCGGCACCGTCCAGCGGTTCTCCGCCGGGTCGTAACACTGCACCTTGGGTAGAGAGAAAGGGGAAGAAAATACCATAAGAGAGGAAAGGAAATGGGTGTTGTTGGAGAGAAATAGAAATACAGAAAGTCAAAGACATAACAGAGATAGGCAGAGAACGCCAAGCAGGCCGGCAGGCAGGAGTCAAAAAGTCATTGAATGTGAATGAAAAGTTGAGTGAACTAA
The DNA here is from genome assembly GCF_034702125.1 of Engraulis encrasicolus. Classification (NCBI taxonomy): domain Eukaryota; kingdom Metazoa; phylum Chordata; class Actinopteri; order Clupeiformes; family Engraulidae; genus Engraulis; species Engraulis encrasicolus. Next base: position 24,573,168 of record NC_085867.1, on the reverse strand, counting down.
TTCCAAGTAGCACTCCAATTGGACTTTATTATCTTGTAAAGTAGAAGTTGAAGTACTCTTACAGATGTAATTGCAGCACAAGCAGTAGTAACAAAGTTAAAACCATGTAATATCATACTACTAGTGTTGTAATTACTGTATATCTGTATCTGAGTACTTCTACTTCTACTTCATACAACTCTGGGGTGCATTTCTCAAAACCAAAGTTGCTTACTACATTAGCTACTTTGTTGTTGTTTTCAATGCACCGAAGTTGCTAACAGGCTAACAACGTCTCTTTTGAGAAATGGAAGTGGTACCCTGTGCGTACCTTGGGTAGCTTGTCGTGCATGACGCTAGTGCCGTGAAGGCTAAGAGCTTGACCCCTGTGCGTACCTTGGGTAGCTTGTCGTGCTAACAACTTCTCTTTTGAGAAATGAGCCCCTGTGCGTACCTTGGGCAGCTTGTCGTGCTAACAACTTCTCTTTTGAGAAATGAGCCCCTGTGCGTACCTTGGGCAGCTTGTCGTGCGTGACGCTGGTGCCGCCAAAGGCAAAGAGCTTGAGCTTGACGCTGACCACGGCGGCGTTGCTGACGCCCTCGCGCAGCGGGGCCACCATGCTCCAGCGGTTGGCGGCCGGGTCAAACTGCTCCACCTGCTTCAGGGAGACGGAGGGCGAGGCGGGCAGGCAGCCCGTGGCCGCCGTGTGCCCGCCCACCACGTACAGGCAGTGCCGCAACTCGGCCGAGCCGTGGCCGAAACGGGCGATCAGCATCGGCGGTGCCTTGGACCACTCCTCGTGCAGCGTGTCGTAGACCTTTCGGGGAGACGACAAGGAGAAGGAGGCAATTAAGATACACATACCGAGTGCCTTAGACCATGGTCCTTGCAGTGTGCCATACAACACCTATATAGGGTTTGTAAGAAGATGTCAGTTTATTATATATAATTCAATACGATATGTCTTACATTTTTTTTACTTGTGTTCTACGTCAATGAAGTACCACTAGCACTTAACGGAATTGCTTTGGGCAAAAGGTAAGAAAAGCTAGAAAGACAGAAGACAGACAATGGCAACATACCTACCACACATGATACGGCACACAGCTCATTGCACACAGCCCCAATGTGTAAAAAGATTTGTCAGACATTTCCACTAACAACTATATAACGTAATGTATCCATGCGTACTCAGACTCACTCATACAATATGTCAATACATGTAGGTAAATAAATGTGATGTGTGAATATGCATGTGATTTTTGTCACTTTGTTTAAAGGGGTATGCCACTATTTTGGGGCTTAATACAGTTAAAATCGTTGGCTGGGGTTTATAAAGGTGGTAAAGTGTCTTATTTTTCATGTGAAGCGTTGTCTTGCATGAAAAATAAGACACTTTACCACCTATATAAACCCTGGCCAACGATTTTAACTGTATTAAGCCCCAAAATAGTGGCATACCCCTTTAAAAGGCCTCTGCTACAGTAAGGACAATGTAATGATGCGTCATTGCGACGAGCCATCTACTGCACTACAGTGATAGAGGTATGATTGTGTGCCATGTGTTTCGGGTGCATCTGTGGAAAAATCCTTTACAATGGGAAACAAACTGAAGTGAAAAAAAACCCGACTGAGCCAAGAGGGATGAGATTTGCACACACAAAAAAAAAAAATATATATATATAAAATATACAGCACAGAGTGTGTGTCAGAAAATTATTTTGAACCGACCAACAAACAAACAAAAAGCAGAGGTCCTTGAAAATAAACAATCTAACTAATTAAACTATGTAATGTAATGTTCAGGAGTCAAGCAGATTTGTGATGGGGACAAATGTGTAAAATGTTGCCAAGGCAGAAATAAACACACTAATTAATAAAACTATTCAAACTCTCCTAAGCGTCCTTGGACAAATGGCATAGAAACATTTCAACTGTGCTGGGGCCTATACCACAGAGCTGGTTCAGGATAAGTTAAGGTTAAGTTAAGAGGTAAATCACCCAATAGAAGAGCTTTTCTTAAGGAAATGAGGACTCCAGGCTCTTCTATTAGATGATTTACATCTTAACTTAACCTGAACTTATCCTGCACCAGCTTTGTAGTGTAGGCCCCTGATGTCTTGTCAACGACAACCAACAAAATGATACAAACAAACAAGCACAAACCAAAACTCACCCAGACGTCTTTGGAGACCCCGTTCTCTGAGCCACGGCCACCGGTGACGTAGACCTTACACCCGATGGCGCAGGCGCTGAACTCCTTGCGCGGGCTGGGGATGTCGGCCTTGGGGATGATCTCCTTGGCCTTCTGGTCCACCAGGTAGAGCTTGTCGCACATGAAGGTGGGCCCGCCCAGCAGGAAGAGGGCGTGGCTGGTCTTGCGTGGCCGAGCACAGGGGCTGTTCACCACCCCGTCGTTCTGCAGGATGCGCAGCTTGCAGCGGATGGCCTCGTCCACCAGCTCTTTACTCTTGGCCTAAAGAGTTAGAATAGAATAGAATAGAATAGAAAAGAAAAGAATAGAATAACAAGCCTTTATTGTTTTAATTGACTTTGTTGAAAGCCTTTATTATTATCATTAATATCATTATTATTATCATTATTATGAGATTTAAATTTAACCAGCTCCTTACTATTGCTCTCTAGAAGAGCCTGGGGTCCTCATTTTTTACTAAACCCTAAATGATACCTGCAGGTATATCTACGGTACTAGCAAGTTTACCACTTCCTGTAGGACAACTAAGCCTGGTTTATCACTTAACCATGTACTTAGTATACCCCCCTGATAATAAAGACCCTCACCTGATAACAAAGACTCCCACCTGATAATAAAGACCCCCACCTGATAATAAAGACCCTCACCTAATAATGAAGACCCCCACCTGATAATAAAGACCCTCACCTGTGCGTTGATGAGCTCCTCCGTGGACACGTTCTCCATGAGGAAGATGGCGGGCAGCAGAGCGAGGCGCACGGTGCGCAGCAGCTCGGGCAGGTGGGCGTGGCGGCGCTCCAGGTCGTAGTTGACCCAGTGCAGCGCCGCCTCGTACACCAGCCGCTCGTCCTCCGTCTCCAGCTCCTCGTGCGACAGCAGTGTCACCAGCATGTCCTTGGGCAGCTGCAGGAAGTCCTCGCTCTTGCTGAGGAGCATGAAGATAACAACAAGAAGATATTTTACCAAAGACACTTGTCTTATCTGTGTTATCACTGTTATTCTGAAGAAGAAGGAGTATATCCTTGGGCAGATGAGGGAAATCTTGCTGGTGCGCAAGGAGAAGAAGAAGAAGAAGAAGAAGAAGAAGAAGAAGAAGAAGAAGAAGAAGAAGAAGAAGAAGAAGAAGAAGAAGAAGAAGAAGAAGAAGAAGAAGAAGAAGATGATTAGGGACACCTTAATAATCATAAAGGATGGTAGCAATCAACAACCTCCATACGAAGCTCCAATGGGGAACATAATGTGGGAACAGTATTGGGTATATGGGAATGCGTTACGGCACCAGTGTAACTGAGGTGTTCCTCGAACCCGCCACCTCCTAGTCAACGCTTCAGATCTTGCGTGGGAGGCACAGCACGATACTGTTGAGCTAAAGGACCAGTCCGATAGCTCATCGCTACCAATACTGTATGAGACTTCAGGAGGGAGGTTTACTAACGTTCCACGCCACACTCTGCTAGTTTGCCTCCTTTACACCTGCTCACACACGGCCAACGGGCCATCAATCGAATAGTGGAAAAAGTAGAAGTCCGCACGCTGTAGCACATGCCTGATGAAGACCCTGTTGGGTCGAAACCTTGTATGCAGGGCTTGACACTGGCACTAGCCAACCGACCAAATGCTGGTAAAACTTGGCTTTGGCTGGTAACAATATCAGTGTCACTAGCCAATTTGGCAGGTTTAGCTTATTCTATGGCATGTCATACGAGAATAGCCTATTCAGCACTTCTCCCCTTGTGTATCAATTGTTTGTATTTAAGTATAAGAAAAGGCTCAGCTACTCAGTTTCTAAGTTATTTGTTTGATTTATTTCCATGTATAAAGCTATGCACTCATCTTCTAAGTTTAGATGTACAGCGTCATAATAAACAAACAAACAAACAAAAATCTAATTTGTGGCTAGTAGAATAGCTGGATGGCTAGTGACTCTGGAAAACCACTAGCCACAGTGGCCAGCAAGCGCAAAGGTAATGTCAAGCCCTGGTTGTATGACCTAAATACATTTCAAAGCGGAGCTACAGTGGACTTATACTTTTTCCACCATCAGATGCACCTTTGTCCTGCACCTGGCCTCAGAGAGGTGGGAGGTGCATACTCCTACTCTCGTGACCATCAATTGAAAAGGCCTGCTGTAGCCTCTTAGTGCAGATGGGGTCGCAAGCGGGCCTATTCACTATTTGCATGAAAATGCTCAACTACATCATAACAACATTGCGATGACTATGAAGTGAACCTGAAGTAACAGATTAACCCCTTAATGCGCACCGTACCTCCAGTACCTGTAATAGTCATTGAAATGTACCTACCATATCACTACAATACTATGACACAACACAGGCCCTTTAGTAATGCACCACGACTTGGTCATTACCATACTGGTAACAACAAATTGATAAAGCCGCGTCTTAAGAGATTAAGACATAGCCATTACAATTTTGGTGACGGTAAGGTTATAACATAGGCACTGCGCTAAGAGGTTGAGGAGGATGGACAGCTAGCCTAGCTCACCTGATGGCAGGGAAGTTGCTGAGGCACATGGTCCATGAGAGCTGCTGGAGCTGGGTGCACTGGTGGGCGTCCGAGAGCAGCAGCATGCCCAGGCAGTTGGAGGGGTGCAGGTTCTTCTCCAGGAACTCGGCGCAGGCGTCCCGAATGTCCTGGAACTCCAGCATGTCGCCCGCCTCCAGCAGGGACTCCGCGTTCTCCTCGTTGATGACCACGCGCGACGAGTAGGCGTAGTCTAGCAACAACTCTAGCACCTGCGGGGAGGGAAGAGAGCAGCCCAGAGTCAGCTCCAGCAACTGAAGGGGGGGGGGGTTGGGGGGGTAGAGTAGAATGACAGCGCCACGGAGTATCTCCATCTCATACACAAGAAAAGAGAGATAGAGAGAGAGAGAGAGAGAGAGAGAGAGAGACTGAGACAGATATAGAGAGAGGAGAGGAGAGGAAATGTGGAGTGTTGAGAGAGAGAGAGGGAGAGAGAGAGAGAGAGAGAGAGAGAGAGAGAGAGTTAGTGGAGTGATGAGAGGGGAGATGGGGAGAGGGGAGGAGACAGAACAAGGAGAGGAAAAGTGATGATGCAACAGAGAGAGCAAGAGATTACAATGATCACACACTCATTTATTCATTGCCTCATTGACCTACATTCTGTGACTTCTGCTTTGGCGATAGTGTGCTTTTGCAATAAAGCACAATTTGATAGCATGATTTGACTACATTCTTTGCCAGGCTGCTATATAGCAGAGCCATGCTTTTTGAGCTTAAGCCATCATATAGTGATCAATTACAAACAAAAACCACAGCCCTTATTTTGAGTACCACGCTTAACACATTTAATCACAATGTTACCATCAATAGCAATAAAAATCAATATTAATATTGTTTTTTTTGTTTTGAGAGCATGGTTTCTAAGAATCCGAAAACCTGGTACTAACCTCAGGATGAATGGAGTCTCGGAAGTCCACTTCGCTGGCTTGGCTCTCCCTCAGCCCTCCGCTGAACATGGCCTCGAAGTACCGGCTGCAGGCGGCCAACACGGCGCGGTGGCATGGGAATGCCCGGTTGCCCGCGTGGAGAAGGACATCCGTGAAGAGCTGCTGCTGCCGGAGCGCGTTCAAGTGCGAGAGGACGCTGTCGGCGTACGAGGACTTGTGGAACAGGTAGAAGTTCATGGAGCCCGTGCTTGCCCGCGATTTGCGGTTCTCATGTACGCCGACTGACATTTTCATTGAATCCTGCGGGGAGAGAGCGAGAGAAAGGGAGAGAGAGATGAGGAGGGGGGTTCGTTTAAGGCGACGTTCACTGTGTAGCTTCAGTCATTCATCATCACACTCCACAGCTGTGCTGCTTCAAACAACCGACTCAGCAACAGGACTGCACAGAAGTGGTCTTGGTTTGTGGTGAAGTTCAGGGTTGCCTTATTGCGCGCAACCAAGAAAAGTCCATATAGTGACTCCAACTCGGATGAGACATGTTTGGCCCAGGCGAGCAAGGGGTGATGAGATGAGATAAGATGGGATGAAATGAGAGGAGAGGAGAGGAGAGGAGAGGAGAGGAGAGGAGAGGAGAGGAGAGTCAGATCTCCCCATGTGTGAAGCTGCGAGATGAAAGAGTTGAAGGCTGTGCTGCGCAACAGGCAGACTCCCGATCGCACACACCCCAAGATGTCCCTGATAACATCTGCATCCGTCACGCTCACAAACATCAATGCCATGGTGAGTCTGGAAAAAAGTGGGCACTGGCACTGCACAAAAATGATGTCATTTAAACACACACACACACACACACACGCACACGCACACACACACACACACACACACACACACACACACACACACACACACACAGTGACGTCTAGCCGCCCGGAACGCAGGGTGTCTAATCATTACCAGGTGTGTTGTTTATGAAAGTGCAGTAAAACGTTGCGGGGCTGGGAATGAAGAAAATACCTCTAAAAGTCGACATATAGGCTCCCCTGCACTCTTTGCAAAACACACATTTGGCTGAGTGAGACGTATTGTTTAGCCTACTGAGCGTGGATGACAAAAAATGACTCCGGGGCCCCACGTCAACGCCAAGTCTCAATGTCACCGGTTACCATCTGGCCACTCATATTATGGCTGTGTGCATTCAAATCCAATCAACGCTAATTTCCATGTAAGCGATACAAGGCGCTCGGTCACCGCCGGCTGTCGTTGTCCCTCCGGGACACTTTAATTGTGTTTCCACTAATGCTTATCCGGGCTAAAATGTACTCCGGTGCCGACCTAAACACATTATGGACACATCAGCAAGGTAGATTTATCGCGCCTCGTTCTGACCTGTAATCCGTTTTAAATGGCCACAGCTGTGGAGGACATTGTTGGATTGTTCATCCAGCGCGCATAGTTCATATAGACTAGTAGCCTAATTGTTGCGCATAGCCTAGTAAGCTCTCTTGGACGTCCCTCTTGGCTCCTCATCACTGGGGATTTGCTGGCTGCCTTTTTGTCTGTCTTTTCATGGGGGTTGCCTAACCTCCTCGGCAAAGCCAACGCACCATGGCTCGTTACTGCAATTCATTATGACCACAGCACCACAGTGGAATGATATACAGGTGTAATTAGACCTATATTAAATACACCTGTAATGTTGAGTACTGAAGAGAATCCCACAGTCACAGTCATCCCTGTGGTTTACTGGATTATCCATACGTGGATTATCCTCCATATATTACACAAGGAACTACCATTCATTAAAATATTCACCAGCCCCGAGGACTTATTTTCAAGGCGGCTCATAATACTCCATTCACACAGGATATGACTCTTCTGCACGACATGAAAGAGCAAGGTTCGGAGGGCTTCAAAAATCGTCTGCCTATGTCAACAAGTTTCCAAAACGACAAGGGTTTGCAGGAAACGATGGTAATCAAATGGTGGGTTATTTTCATAGTCGATGCTTACCTCTTTGGGGGAAAGTAGGAGTTCAATCCTGCCCTGATGAACCCTGGTACATGCCTCCCGTGGAAGAGCCAGGGGTTCCTCGGTGTGGCTCACTCGTGGGCAGAGGGACTTTGTAGCCGTGAAGAAGGCGTGTTTCCCGTTACACTGGCTCGTGGAGATAGCCGTGAAAAGGATCCTGCAATGATCACACGAATTCAGCACGCACCACCATGAAAGGCGAAGGTGATGTCGACGAACGTTGTCTAGATTTGTTTGTCTGTTTCTCCTCTCGGCTGCCCAGGGTGCGTCTGGCACAGGTCAGGCGACAGGCGGCACAGCTGGCGCGATTGTGTTGGTCTGTGTGTGAATGAGCGATTTTACTCAAGGAGGAGGAAAGCAGCGTGCTCGAGAGGCGAGAGGGGCGGAGTATGCAAAGCAGACGGGGCTCCGGTTACTAGGCGAACCTCGCGCTGTGGTCTCGTAGTGGTCTTGTTGTCAACTAGCCTACAGCTGAGCTGAGTGTGAGGAGGGGAGAGGTTCAATGAGATGTGAAGATTCCCCGTTATGACAAGGCGTCATTGCGTCAATCATGCTCTCAATATAATATAGGCTAGGCCTATTTGTCAGGTATATTGATGATGATGATAAGTAAGAAATCTAAGAAGAAATCTAAGAAATAAGAAATATAATAGTTCATGATAATTGCGATGACACGAAGACGACGATTATGATAGTGTGTTCGATCAGTAGGCCTATTTGATTGAGCAGTAGGCAAATCCCAGTCACAGTAGGCCTACAACACAGCACAGCCATGAATATGTGGAAGTACAAAACTAATAGAAAACATTTGATGTTTCTATGGAATGTCCATGGCATTGCTGAGGGGAAATATTGCACTTCAAAGAGAGCCACGTTTTTCAAAGCAAGCGCTCATTTCAAAATTCATTGGCGAGCGAGCAGCAGCGGCTCAAGGTGCAATGAACGCCACAACTCCAAAGTCGAGATTCGCGACACAACATCGCCCTCTGTGGGACGTAATAGTACCCTGCAATTTGTTAACAAAACTTTTACAGACACTTTTTTGAAGTTTGTAAAAAAATATATATAATAATAATTTAAAAGTTGTCTGCAATGCCATCTCTCTCATATGCTAAATCAAACAATGTGTACACTGCACACATTACACCTACATTGCACACCCAAATACCACCTAGTTTTACACCCTTGCACTCTGGCTTCAACTTTTTTTTATTATTATTGAAAAAATGTTGCACATCGCACACATTATAACAATCATACATCTAGCTACACTTCAGCTTTAAGACTTTATGGTCCTTCAAGGCCAACACACACACACACACACATGCACGTGCACGCACACACACACGCACACGCACAAACACACGCACATGCACACAGGCTAGAGCAAAATGTCCTTTAATTACAATAAAATAAGACAGATAAAACATACATACAGTAAGCAATAACACTAAGTGTTAAGTTTGATACTTTGAATCTAAAATTCACATGAGGTAAGTGTTTTCTTTAAAACGTAGTCCTGCTTTTAAAATGAACTTAAAACACACCCAATAATGCAAATGTGGTCAATGAGTGTTGTATACCTTTCACTCTAAAAACGTAACTTCCAATAGAATAAGTTAAACTCATTAAACTATACTCTTGTCAAGGCTGTCCTGCTGTATGGCTCTGAGTGCTGGAGAGTAACAAAACAAGACATGCAACATTTCGATGTCTTCCATAACAACTGTCTCCGCAACATCTTTTGGCCAAACAAGATCTCAAATGAGGAACTTTACAAGAGAAGAGGCAGCTCACATACTTTATGTCTCTTGAAATTTAAAAACAAAGACTAAGATGGCTAGGCCATGTATTCAGAATGCCTAATGAAAGAACACCAAAAGTCGCCTTGATATGGACCCCGGTCGGGAATAGAAAGAGGGGCAAAGGACTGTGATGACAGAGCTAAAGGGGATGGGGCTGTCTTGAGATGAATCGCAGGCCAAAGCATGAGACAGGGTTCAGTGGCAATGTATGATTGCAGCCTTATGTCCCAGCCGGGACGAAGAGGATAAGTAAGCAAGTAAGTAAGTAAGTAAGTAAACTCTTGTGTTGATGCTGTACAGGAGTAGCCTGATCATCATTGACTTTCAAATCTCTTCAAGACTTGGTCTGACCAAGAGCATAGCAATTAACATTTCACAAACAGCTTGGTTGACTCGCCTCTCTTGGTTTGCTACTGGTTGTTTTCTTCCATGTTGTCCATCACGGCTATAATATATACAGTATGCCGGTGCTATTTCTGCTGTCGTATAGAATTCAGTTACACGCTGTCAGGCCGTCAGAGTCTGGTGGCGTGGACAAACTGATTTTTGCCCAAGTGCACCAGTTCTGTTTTGATCCACGCCACATGAATATGTTTGTCCACTGATGCTGGCGTGTTGTTGTCCTCTGAAACAGGTATGTGATTGTTGTCCTGTTCTGTGGCAGGTCTGTGGCTGTTGTCCTCTGGGGCGGGTGTGTGGCTGTTGTCCTCTGGGTGGGGTCTTTGTTTGCTGTGCATCTTCCGGTACGCTTCGGCGATCTCCAGGGCAGTCAGGTTCCGGGTCTCCGGAACGTTGAAGTGCACGAAGAGGCCGGTGGCCAGAGAGAAACACAGGAAGAACAGGAAACACAGGTAGTCTGTGTGCTTCTGTGAAAACACACACACACACGCACACACACACAATGATGAGGAAGAGGCATGTCCAGTTTGATGATGATGCTAATGATGGTGTAACCGTGTGTGTGTGTCTGTGTGTGTGTGTGTGTGTGTGTGTGTGTGTGTGTGTGTGTGTGTGTGTGTGTGTGTGTGTGTGTGTGTGTGTGTGTTTGTGTGTGTGTGTGTGTGTGTGTGTGGTCTCACCACTACGAGAGGGAATAGCATGGCGATGAGGAAGAGGCATGTCCAGTTGATACAGGTGCTGATGGTGAAGCCAGCTGCCTTGAAGG
>NC_085867.1:24512544-24557544 GCF_034702125.1 Engraulis encrasicolus | reverse complement strand
TGACAAATGGATGAGGAGAGGATAAATAGGATGGAGAGAGGAGGAGGAGAGTAGGGTGAAGAAAGGAAAATAAAGAGGGGAGAAGGTAGGAGATGAGAGGAGACCTGATGCCTATGAGAAAGAAGAGAAGAGAAGAGAGGAGAGGAGAGGAGAGGAGAGGAGAGGAGAGGAGAGGAGAGGAGAGGAGAGGAGAGGAGAGGAGAAGACAAGAGAGACGAAGAGAGGAGAGGAGAGCTGATGCCCAGGAGAGAGAAGAGAAGAAAGGATAGGAGAGGAGAAGAGAGGAGGAGACCAGATGCCCAGGAGAGAGGAGAGAAGATGAGATGGAATGACAGGAGAAAAGAAGAGGAGAGGATGAAAGATGGATGAGGAGAGGGTAAAGAGGATGTAGAGAGGAGAAGAAGATTAGGGTGAAGAAATTAAAGGAAAGAGGACAGAAGGTAGGAGAGGAGAGGAGACCAGATGCCTATGAGAAAGAGGAGAAGGCATGAGGGAAAGAGAGGAGAGGAGAGGAGAGGAGAGAAAATGAGAGGAGAGGAGATGAGAGGAGAGGAGGAGACCTGATGCCCAGGAGCTGGCCAATGAACTTCCCAAAGGATACATAGGTTACCATGGTGAACCCCACCATCCCGCGAAGTCTCTTGGGGGCGCACTCAGGCAGGTAGAGACAGTGACCTACCAGCGCTACACCTACAAAACACACACACACACACACACACACACGCGCACACACGCGCGCACACGCACGCACACGCACACGCACGCACACGCACGCACACGCACACGCACACGCACACGCACACGCACACGCACACGCACACGCACACGCACACGCACACACACACACACACACAAAATGAAGCAAAAAAAAGAGAAAATATCCATTGAGCAGCAGTTCTGTGAAAGAAAATGCCCTCTTGATGCTATAGGCCAGAGGAGAATGGCCATATGTGGTTCTGATAGAAAGGTGACCATAACTCAAATAACTACTTGCTACAACTGAGGTATGCACAAGAGCATCTCCGAATGCACGGCGCCAGTAAAGGCAAAGAGTCCAGGAATCACAAACGCGAGGTTCAAGTTGATTGTGGTGTTTAATGATAGTCACCGGGTGAACAGTACAGCAATACGCCCGACCGGTCTATATCCAGCCGGCTGGTTACGTTATCATCACAGGTAACATACTAACACTCCTGGCGCTACCCTCTTTTCTTCAAAACATTACTTCCCCTGTGAAATACCACCACCAAAGAGTCCCACAAATATGAAAGATTATCATAAACACACTCAATAATCAAAACATAGTCCTCAATGTGACACATAATCGCCCAGTCTCTGAGGCATGCATCGCGACCTTCCAGAGCGCCTGGGCATGCACTCTGGTAGGGGCACGTCGTCTTGCATGCCATCGCTTGGCACCGACTCCTCTTGGTTCACATCGTCACGGCAAGTACGGGTCAGCAGGAGGCTCTGCGATTGCTGGGGGCGTATCAGGGACCTGTGGTGGAGGGTCCTCCGACCCCTCATAGGACGTTTAATCTTGAGACAGATGGGGTACAGCAGCAGAAGCCCACGCCAGGTTCCACTCATGTCAGTGAAGAAACTGAGTTTACAATTTGCACGGATTCACCAAAACTGGACAATGGAAGACTAGAAAAATGTTGCCTAGTCAGATGAGTCTGGATTTCTGCTGCAACACCACAATTGTATGGTCTTAATTTGGCGTTACCAAAATGAAATCCTGCCTTGCCTTCTATGGACGGTTCAAGGTGGTGGTGTAATGGTGAGGGGGATTTTTTCTTGTCAGTCTTTGGGCCCCTTAGTACCAACGGCGAACACCTTTGCAAGCTCTGAAGGCAAAACAGGGTCCAACCTGGTAGTAGCAAGGTGTACCTATAAGTGGTCACGAAGTGTGTGTGTGTGTGTGTGTGTGTGTGTGTGTGTGTGTGTGTGTGTGTGTGTGTGTGTGTGTGTGTGTGTGTGTGTGTGTGTGTGTGTGTCTGTATACAGTATATACACGTATATAGTAAAACACACACGCACATGAGAGCACACACACACACACACACACACACACACACACACACACTCTGGCGGGTATAGGCAGTGCATGAGCATGGCTACACCTACTGCATACAGTAAAACAGACATGCAGAATGTCACAAACATACAGTCAATCCGGAAAGTATTCACAGCGCTTCACTTTTTTCACATTTTATTATCTTACAGCCTTATTCCAAATGCTACAAATGAATCTCTGTTGTCAAAATCCTACACAAATATTTCCATTATGACCATGTGAAAAACAACTGGCCTCGACAGTTTTCAAAATGTATAAAAATTAAAAACAAAGAGATATTTTTTACAAAATTATTCACAGCCTTTGCTTAACCCTATACTGCACACATTATTATCCCATCATGGAAAAAAATCTAACTGTGGTTTTTGTCACATAAAATGAACTTCTTAAGACATTTTTGCAATTTTTTTCAAAAAAAAGTTTTTTGGGGGGGTACATTTAGGTTTGTTGCCATATGGCAACATTGTGCGGTTACGGAAAGGATCCAGTGTACATTTTCCCTCCAAGACCAAACAAGGGTCATACAACATTATGGATTATTTTATAGAAACATAATTGTTTTTATCTCAGAAAAACATTGAAAGTTTACCCAACAGTTCAAGGGAGTTATTTAACACATTTTTGCCCCTGAGAGAACAAATGAATACTGTTTATTATATCCCCGAAAAACAGTATTTCAGTGGTATTACTTTGACCAACCACCAATGAATATATTAGGTATTAACACAATATCTGTGCACAGATTTGCACAAAAAATGTGTATGGTAACTGTCTATAATATGTACATGAACTGATTTAATTTTGGAAGCCAACACTTTCAAGATGGCCGACATTCAAGATGGCCGATTTGCGGGCCAGGCATCTTTCAACATAACCGACAGTTTATTTGTCATAATTTTTGAATGGATGCTTGGATTTACACTAAACCTTGTGTGATAACACTCTATAATGAGTAAATAAGCCATGTAAAATTGTGAGGCCAGTGCTTTAAAGATAGCTGAATTTCAAGATGGCTGACTTTGAAGTTGGCAATCTTTCGAGACGGCCTACCTTTTGTTTACGCCACAACTTTTCAGTGGGTGCTTGGATTTGCAGTAAATCTCGTGTGTTAATAATATAATTGGTTTATGAGCTGTTTGAAATTTCGAGATTATGCTTTTAAAATGGCTGACTTTCAAAATGGTTGACTTTGTACAATAATTTTTGATTGGGTTGACAGATTTGCACAAACGTTGTGTGCTAATTAGCCTAATTATAACATACACATGAAGTCAAAACATTTTGGAGGCTTCAAATGGTCAAGATGACAGTAGCTTTATGCTCAAATCTGGGGTTTGGGGATTTTTTTGGTATTCCTCTGGCAGTCTGGGGAGGCTGCATAGGCCTTGTTCGCTTTTCTACATGTACTCAGAGTGAAAGCTCATAAAACAGTTCTGTACACCTATTATACCATTTTTAATGTTCATTACAGACTGCCATTTACACTAATTATAAATATTATCAGTTATCAATCATTCAATCAATAAATAAATCAATTAATCAATCAATTAGAATTGGGTATTTGTATCAATACACTTTCCCTATTGACCGTCTTGTTCCATTACCGCACAATGTTGCCGTATGGCAACATACCTATTTTTCAACATAAAATGGAAATAATTTTAGTTGAAAACAAAACAAATGGTGAAAACAGATCATGACTAACTATAGATCATCCCAATATTTTTTTAAATTTTGTAAATATTGCAAAAAGTGTGAAAAATCTTGGCCAATGCCAGAGCAATCTGTCAAGGACACACGCTCATGTACAGTCAGGGAAAGAGCGAGTCTGGGGCAGTGTGTGGTGTCAGGTGATGTCAAGAAACCACATCATTGGATAAAACAAGGTCACAGTTTCAATATAAAAACCAATCAGTGTCTATTATTTACATTTAAATACCAGGAAATGCCAAAAGAATGGTATGTTGCCATATGGCAACACCGTGCAGTATAGGGTTAATACTTTGTAGAACCACCTTTGGCAGCAACTACATTCATTTTTTTCATTTCGAAATGAAAAGGGCTTAAAAGGGAGGTCATGGGTGTGTGTTTCAACCTTTCAGTACATTGAAATTGTACATTTTGAGTCTGCACCTGGCTAAAATAAATGGGAGTGAGTTTTGAATGAAATCCTATGGAGAGTATCATGGTCTGCTTCTGTAGTCACAGTGCATGTTGACATGCATGCTTCTTTAGGTGTAATTCAGATTTCCAATGTTGACGGCATTCATACATCCTTAACGATGTCAGTCCCACTACCATGCTTGACTAGCCAGATGATGCACTTTTTTGGTAAAATTCACTTGTTTACCACCACACATGCTTAACACCATCTAAAGCAAATTTGTTTATCTTGGTCTCATCAAACCGCACGACATGGTTCCAGTAATCCATATCCTTGGTCTGTTCATCTCTCTTGAGACCAAGATAAACAAATTTGCTTAAGATGGCGTCAAGCATGTGTGGTGGTAAACAAGTGAGTTTTACACAAAAAGTGCATCATCTGGCTAGTCAAGCATGGTTGTGGGCAGGGCCGTCGTTAGGACTATTTACATTTACATTTTTACAAAAACAAATGCAATAAAGCACTGAATACAAACCACCAAGAAGGCAAGTTAATCTGAATACAAGTTCCTGTTTGCTTATTTATTGTTTAATGCCACTTATATCCTACTGCACAGCAATAAAAGCAGGGTGCACAGCAATATGTTATGCAAGGGGGGGGAGAAACAGGTAGAGGATTGTGCTTTGTGACTAACACCTCGAGAAAAGTGCAATTACTTACACGGATGAAATCTTCCGGCCCAAAGTACCAATTTTCACTCACAATACCCGTGTAATAAATCCATTTGAAATTGTATTGAAATTATAGTTGAGCTTTAATATTTGTCTTAACAGTTTGAAAACACACATGAACTGATTAAAATAGCTACTAATGGAGTAAAAATGACCTAATATCTGCCGGGGATGCATCATTTTCCAAGTAAGGAACCTGTTTGAATGAATCGCTTCCTGACCACTGCTTCTCCTGGAGACGCACAGTTAGTAACTCCTTAAAGTTCCTAGTCCTTGTGTAAATTATGCTCTCTGCATTTTTATCTAATCATTTTAACTTCCGTACATAATATTCATCAGTTGAAACATTTTGAAATGTTTTGTTTAGCTTACATATGAGGAATGTTAATTAAAATTTGAATTAAAAAAAAAAATCATTGTAACTAGTGTTTAAAATTGGTATGGTGCTCTTAAAATAATTGTTCAAGAACACGCTTTTGCACAGCTCTGTAGGTGGGCAGGTGCGTAGGATATTATCCCAGTGGGGTTGTCATTCAAGTGTAAAGACATCCTGCACACTGTCCATTCCACCAACAAACTTTAATACAACATGAAGGTCGGATGACCGAAACAATGTATTAAAGTTTGTTGTTGGAATGAACAGTGTGCGGGAATTCTTTTCTCTTAAAATAATGAATTCATAGACAAAACCTTTGCAGGTGAGCTGAAAAAAATTTGTGGCGCGCTGTGCGCGCACATTTTCTTCCTCTGGGGCTAAGCCCCCCCTGTCTCCCAAACCTAGTGACGGGCCTGGTTGTGGGACTGACATGGTTTGGAGATGTATGGATGCCGTCATCATTGGAAATCTGGGGTCCGTATCTCGAAAGCGCCTTTGCTAACGACGGTAGCAACGTCCTTCATAAGAGTGACTCAACTCTCTCTCGACAGCGACGCTCATCACTAAATCCAAGGGAATGATAAGACGGTCTTAAGACGGTCTTAAGACGGTAAGCAACGACAATAATCGAGAAGCGGACCCCTGAATTACACCTAAAGAAGCATGCATGTCAACATGCACTGTGACTACAGAGGCAGATCATGATACTCTCCATAGGATTTCATTCAAAACTCACCCCCATCTATTTTAGCCAGGTGCAGACTCAAAATGTACAATTTCAATGGACTGTAAGGTTGAAACACACACCAATGACCTCCCTTTTAATCCCTTTTCATTTCAAAATGAAATATGAATGTAGTTGCTGTAAAAGGTGGTTCTACAAAGTATTAAGCAAATGCTGTGAATACTTTTGTGATGTGATTTCTTTGTTTTTTATTTTTATACATTTTGAAAACTGTCTAGACAACTTGTTTTTCACATGGTCATAATGGAATAATGTGTGTAGGATTTTGACAACAGAGATTCATTTGTAGCATTTGGAATAAGGCTGTAAGATAATAAAATGTGAAAAAAGTGAAGTGCTGTGAATACTTTCCGGATTGACTGTATGACCATAATATACATACTTATGTCATGTGTTCACATCATGGAGGGGCCATCATGTCACATACCGTTGCTGTGCATGAACCGAAGAACAACAGGAAGGGACACAGTAGAACACTAACCTGCGTTGAGGCCGTAGATAAACCTTCCGGCCATGATCATCTCGAAGGACATGGCTGTTTTGCTCAGCGCCATCAGAACGGCCCCTGCAATGGCTACCAGGTTGTTCAACAGCAGGCATCTCTTCCTGGTTAAGTGCATCACAGGAACACAGAAGCACATGGTGGGTACCAGTAATAATAGTTAAACTCATCTCAGTCCAGGGGCCACACACAGCTAATTTGATCTCAAGTGGGTAGACCAGTATCGTAACGTAATCATGAAATGTTGCAAATGTCAACTTCATATCAGAATCACACTGCTAGTCAATCATCTCAAGGATTCAAACTACTCCATACAGCACTGGTCAACAGGTATGGTATAGGGCCTATTAGGAGCATTGACTGTAACTAGAGACCAGAAAAGGCAAATTTGTTGTCACATCTTAACATCGACTGCAGGAACGTTGTATTGGGCAAGAGATTTGTCTTTTTGAGATCTTGTTTGTTTATTTCTCTCTCAAACCACCACCTATATTTGACATCCCTGAAATAGTGGGGAAAAATCATTACATCTCTCTCTCTCTCTCTCTCTCTCTCTCTCTCTCTCTGGGAAAAGTCATTACAGTTGCTCACATTTTTTCCTGTTGCTGGTGGCCTACTGATCCTCCATGACATCATGATCCAATTTTTATTCAATATCTTGCAAAAGCAGAATTGAAAAGTCCTCATCTCATTTTCAATCGGGATGTTGCATGGGGGAAATCCCCCCAGAATTTGCTTTGCCTATGTTGAGAGCGAGGCGTTGACAAAGTTGACTGACTGACTGACTGACTGACTGACTGAGACCTCTGACTGGCAAACATTATATTAGGTGATTGTATCGTGGATTACCTGCCGTACTTGTCCGCCAGTCGTCCAGCGCTGAGCGAGCCTATCAGGCCTCCGATGCAGTAGATGGACACCACAAAGGACCAGATGATTGACAGTTGCCATGGCGGCAGGTTGAGGCCGTATCGCTCAGTACAGGTGACGTTGATCAGCTCTTTAATGAACTAAACCCCCACATACAGTAGGTTAGAAGGAGCCAACAAGACTATGGCGATTAAAATGTTATTCCTGTATTTTTATACCTTCATTTTTTTATACCTTCATGCATGAATATGGCACCACTGCATTTGCCCAGAGGTAAAAGACAAAAGAGTTGTAGTCAATTGGACTAAAATGTTTTGTAAGAATGATCTGATAAATGACAGGCGTTCAGTGGCCCTGCATGGATGACATTTTGCATGTTACCTTCAGTTACAAGTACGACCTACCAGTTGTTTTTTGTCAGGTGATCTATCTGTGACCTCAAGAGATTGGTTGCCCACATCAGATTGTAAAGCACTTCAGTTTATTAACAACATAAAAGAAATGTTGCAGAGCCAGACTGACCTCAAAACATCGAATGCCAGAGATACTAGCCCTGGAGAAAGATTTTGATCTCATAGTCATGGAACAGGTTCCTGGTTGAGAATGTTGTTTTAGGTCCGAGTCCAGTTCCAAGATCTTGAAGAGTAACCCCCCATACCCCATCCCTCTCTCTAGAGCTTGGTAACCTTCGGCAGGGGCGCTGCCAGAAATGTTGGGCCCCATGAAAGATTCGAATTTTGGACCCCCTTAAGGGCCCCTCTCAGTGCTTGGGCCCTCTTAAGGGCCTCTATCAGTGCTTGGGCCCTTAGAATCTGTACCACTTTCCCCCCTATAGGCCCCCATGACCTTCGGTGCAACTTTTACCCTCTCTCTCTTGGATCGTCATGATATAATATTTATACACATGGTCACTTCAACTAAGAAACATGGTTACTTTAACTTAGAAACTACGCTACAATCCGCATATCACGGATTCTTGAGAAAGTGGCAAAAACAGGTTTTAATTTTGGAAGAAAAAAAGTGGTTCAGATCCAACTTATAGATGTATATTAGAAGGTCTTGACTGTGCAGCAATTTAATTGGCCAAGCTCCCACTGTTTTACATTTTTCATAAAGTAGGCTCTTTCTTGGTTTTGTCAACACCGTCAGACATAATTAGAAATAAAAAAATATGTGTTTACTGTATTCAAGTGAAGAATTACTTAAATTATTGAACATAATTGTAGATACATATATTAAGCACATTCTTAAAAACTGACAAAAACACGTAAAACTCCAAATTCTGTGGTTTTGGGTGACCTCCATCAGATGTCACCACTGTCAGGTTTTTTGTCTGACGATGGTGATGAAAAGCCTTCCAAATGCACCTTAGTGGAGGCTAGAGTAAAATTTTGGATCATAATAGCCTACTAATTTGTATGATAATGTTTCATAAACCAGCACAATTCAGTAAAATATGGAACAAGATGACGAACAATGGAACAAAATCTGACGGTGGTGACATCTGATGGTGGTGACAAAAAAATACTCTTTTACATAATATGCATAGTTTGTTCATATTAGCGAATTAATTAATTAATCTGATATAACACTATTGTATAACACTGACAGTGTTGACAGCTTATGGTTGGGACAGTACCAGTCTCCAAACAAATTAACAAATTGAACAGAAAACAATAAGCTTACAGGAGCTTCAGTGATGGTGAAGTATACAATAGAGCTAAATGTTTGAAGAGGGGTCCTCAGTAATGACAATGACCTTGTGCATACATGAATTTATTGGCTTTTTAAAAAAAATCTGACAGTGGTGAAGAAAATGTGGAACACATTTTGAGCAATCAGAAACTAATAGTAAATATTGTTCAATATTCATGCACAGTTCTGTAGAACCACTTCTTCCACGTCATGGTGATATTATCTATGAACATAAACCAGGATTTCCCCCTGCTCTTAAGGCCTATATTAAAAGGTCCTCCACTATGTCCCCTGACAATATAATTGCACAATTGTATTGCAATTGTCATTTCATGTGAAACTGCGTAATATTAAAATTAAAATACGATAAGACGGCTTCAAGGGCGCAAACGGCACTCGAGACAAACTAGGTTCCCCATCCCTGGTCTAAACAGTATAAATGACTGTACAAATAAACGCCCTTATAATCTTTTTTTTTGTTAAATCCTTGAAGTTAACAGAAGATATCTTCACCATCTCTCCATAGAAGGCAGAGAGAGTTTAGATTGAGAGGGGACATATGGCGGCCATCTTGGTGACGCCTTCGGGGTGCTATTTCGCGATTAAGTAGACCAGATCTGAGAGTCAATGGGAAAAATGAATGGGGAAACTGAGTATAGGACGGAGGGGAACCCAGCGGTTGTGAAAACCATATGGTTGAAACGACCGTGAAAAACTGATCAACCTAGACTACTTGGTTGTGTCATACGAGTCAAAATAAAGCTTTTTGAGCCACTTTTCTCACGGTTTTTTTGACAGAGCGCAGGCGCAGTAGTTCCATAACGGCACGAGAGCAACGGCTTTTCACAACTGAGCATGTGCATAATTTTGCGTGCGCCGATGCAGCCAGATGATTGGATCACTGTCAACGCAGCTCAGCAGGCACATTGGCTCTTGTTACCAGAAAGGCGGGAGATGTGCGGGTAGACGCCATATTTGCGTTACGAATCTTCACCGTTAATTTCTATGTCCTATCTCCCCTTACTAGAATATTTCTGTAGAAGGCACACTAACAGAGGGCATTTCTCAAAATCTAGGGCAGTGCACTTCCAAATGTATCAGCCTAATTAGTCACGCCCATGATTGGATACTCTTTATTAGTCACACCCAGTGATTGGATATTCTGTAGAGTTCACCAAAGAGTATCCAATCACTGGGCGTGACTAATTAGGCTGATACACTTGGAAGTGCACTGCACTAGTTTTTGAGAAATACCTTCACTTTCATTCACTGAGTTCAGTTCCCACTTCCACAATCTCTGCACGAAAAACCCAATTCACAAACTTACAATGGATGGGGAGGTGAGAATGGATATTTGGAGGCCGTACTGGAAAGAGCCACCGATGCCCACAATGAAAATGGCCGCAGTGAGGAGAGGACATTTCAGCTGCCAAAACGGGAAACAAAATCAACTGTTAAATTGCTGAGTTATTTGAGATTGTTAACCTTTTTCTTACATTAAAAAAGTTAAAAAATCAATTGTGAATCACAGATCCAGATAGGTACTGTTTACTTTGTACCTATCCAAATAGGCTATGTTCATAAATGAGATCCAGACAATGGATGCTGTAGTCTACTTTGCACCTAATCAGATATGTTCACAAACAGGTAGTTTTGTAGGCTATATTTGGACTTTTTTATACTTTTTTATAATTGTGACTAATCGACTATAAAAATTTGTTGGCTCATAGTCATTCATAGTCGGCTTATCGTTTCATTTAATTCAATGCTTTTTTACTTAGTTTTCTAATGCTTTATTACTTTACTGAAACCTAAAATTGCCCAGCACGTATGAATTGGACGTTGTATCTCGGAGTAAATAAGCTGCTATCACGATTTAAAGCTCATTGTGAGCTCAGGGACCTAATTTTAACGTTTTCTTTCTTTTTTCCCCAATTTCCTTGAAGATTAACCCATTTTGTCCAAAGCCCTTTTTGGGAAAGGATGCCCTCTGCCTATTAAATCCTAAATATCTCAGCCTCCGAAGCACATACAACCATGAAATGAGTTACATTTAAAAGCTAGGACATTTGTTTTGCCTTAGAATGTGTTCATTCAGCTCTAACTTACCCACATTTTTAATAAAACAGCTCAAATCTCAAGAACCTGAATGCAGTGTATACACAGTAAATTCTGCAGTGCTCATTTAATACTTAGAGAGTTGATTTGACATAATTTGGACTTAAATGAACTCTTTAAGTGTTGAATTAACACCGCAACATTTACTGTGTATGTGTCTCCAGGACACAATGGGTTAAAGTGCTAGAGTCCTTGAAAAATGAATCGTTTGACTAATCGACTATTCGGAAAAAAATGGTTGATAGATTAATCGGGAGAAAAATAATCGTTTAGGACAGCCCTAGTCCCAATCCAGTAGGCATATCAGTACACCCTGCTGTCATCCTCTATTACTACAGTCCATCATATACAAATGGTTTTAACATTGTTTGCACTTTTAGTGTTGTGCAACAGAAGAGCGTGTAAGAATAATGGGTACTTACCAGTTGGGCGAGGGCAAAAGCCATGCCGAAGACCTGTGACAGTGTTTGTCTTTTGTTGGCTCTATTCCACACACACACACCACAACACCACACACCACACACACACACACACACACACACACACACACACAAAGTCCGAATGTCTTATCCGAATGGCAAATCAGTCTGAGAGTTCAAAAATAGAGAACATTAAAATAGGCCAAGGTGGCCAGCAGTCCTCTTCTCTGCAACACATCTACAGCGGGCCTACAATGCTACTCCTTTAGGCTTGTATCAGTTTTCCTTCCAGAGCAGTTATGGTGACACTGCCCCATCTCTCTTAGGCTCCCTTTCAAGATCTTAGAGATCAGTCATTTGTGACCCTGCCTGCCCCACCTCCTTATCGGTCTGCATGCCTCTCCACATTTTCAGTGATGTGTCCCAAGGCTGCAGGGGTGGATCATCATTAGCATGTTGCATCGTTACCCTGCCTCTCAAGAGAGGGTCAGTTTCAAAACAAATGTCAAAGGTTAAAAAAGTAATTTCTTCGCCACAATGGTGAACTGTGAACATGAGCACCCTGAATTTCATTATGGTAACTAAGATAAAGCATAATACATGTCACCAATGCAACATCAATTCTGGTCTCCTAAATAGGCAGGACTTTCCCATTCAACTCCATTCATTCTGAACCCCTGCTAGTCTCCTAATGTGGCATGGCAGCCATTTGATAGCAGCTTAGAACCTTACGTCATGTTGATTTCAGAAGAAACTCCTTATAAACTGCTTCCTCTAAACAAATGCCTGGAGGGACAAGTCAACTGAAATGAGCCGTCTCATCAGGATCATCACCAGTTGTTTGCCACACCTGTGAACACCAGTTGGGAGTTGTAGTCCAATAGTCTGGGATTTGTAGTGCTTGCACTTTTTTGTCTCTCCTCTATCCAACATGCGTAGGTAGAAGAGCATGTATATAATTCCTTCATTGCAAAAAAATACCCACAACATACAGTACAAACATACATACATGTACATACATGCATACATACCGTAATTACATACATATGCCTACATGTATACACATATGCTTGCGATGGTTGACAGCATGAATCTTCTATTTTCTCCATTCAGGAGGGGTGACATTGAGGCAAGAGGCCAGATAGTAAATGACAAAAATGGAGTTGTTTGTTGTGGGATGTTACAGTGCTTTGAGCATTCTGTACCATGGACTGGTAATGCGCCTGTATGCAGTGGGGGAACAATTGCACAGGGCCGCAAGCCAAGACACTGATTGAGCCCCCATGCGGCCAAACAAGGTCATAAGGGTAGGGATGCACCGATACCACTTTTTGAAAACCGATACAAGTACGAGTACATTAATGTGTGTACTTGCCGATACCGAGTACCGATACCGATACCTTTCACCACCAAAATACAATGAAAATAAATGCATGGCCTTGTTTTTTTTTCCGCCTGTGATATTTTTATTGTCCATTTCCATGTAGATTTAAATGTTAGTAAATGTATGAGGTGGCACTTTTTTCCATGCTGATTTCAAGTCCACAGAACATGACAAGACTTTGCATTGTTTTGAGTAATAGTAGTACTCGTAGCTGGTATCGGCAAGTGCTTGACGAGTATGAGTATGAGTATAATGACCAGTATCGGGAGCCGGTGCATCCCTACATAATGGGGCCCCCAACACCAATATGAGTGGGCCCTGGGCCCACGCTCTGTTGCCTCCCCTACTGTCAAGTCAAGTCAAGTGTACTTTATTGTCAGAAATCTACGTATGTAACGGGGTTAGCACAGAAGTTTGAAATAGTGCTTGACCAGTCTCCAATATGCAGTTAAAGTAGAACATATAAATAAGACATTGACAATGATAACTATTATTATTATATAACATTGCTCCAGCCCTGACGTTATGTTTCTGGCGAAAAATAGTTCAGTAATATGCCTACAGTGTAGTAGGTTAAGTATGCTGTTGTCCGACCCCCTTTTATAACAACCTCTACCGTTCTAGAAAAGATACTTTGCATTCTACTGAGGTGATCATTGATACTGCATTGACAATGGGGCAGCCATTGATACCCCCGCCATATCACCTCCCCACCCGAGCCATGAGCCACAGCCCCAAACTTTGGCCAATGGTATCATCTGAGGGGAGAAATGGTACGTAACAATGTTTTTGGTTAAGGTACATCCCCCCACTATAAGAAAAATCCTGATAGCAGTCATGGGGCGAAAACACTTTTTTTGGCTCTTAAAGTTACTACCCCCCCTATAATAAATTCTGTTTTGGTGATCGGATGTATTGTTTTAGGCTCATGTTGGGGGTATTGGCAATATTCTATACCATGTTGCTTGGTATTACTGGAAAGGGGACCTTTCAGGCTTTCGTTTACTGAATGTGTCTGACATACCCACAGGTCAAAGCACTTCATTATACCAGACAGGAAAACTGACCCCTCTGCCCCCCCTTGTCAGCTTACCTGCTCGGGGCACTCTACTCATTCAGGAAATGTACAATATATCCATACAATTATTTTGTGTACAGTATGATTGTGAGAGCCTTACATTTAACTTGTACAACCAGCAAAAGTTAAAGTAAAAAGTAAGTTCGCTATCACCCCTGCTATCAGGCTTTTTCTAGTAGTGGGGGAATATACTAACCTGACTTACGTCACCTGGCAGCGTTCAGCAACTAGGTGTTCCCAGAGGGCAATAGTCAGGTAAGGGATATACACCCAGCCAAAAAACATTGTTAACATTTCTTCCCCCAGATGATACCGATCATTCCCCCTGGCTCATGGTCTAACCGGCTTGGGAACTGAAGATATCTGCATCATAAATTAGCATGAAGATTAATTTAATGTTAACTAATAAGCAAATATGGTTTATATATTTGTAGAATGCTTTATTACAATCATTTCATAGATTGAGTAATGGAATACACGTTTCTTTAAAGAAAAATGATGGTTCTTTTGCTAAATAATAAATATATGTTTTGTAATGTTTTTTTTTAATTATTTTTTTTTAATCAATCTGAATTTAGGAGGGCCCAATTTGGGGGGCAAAGTGGTTGTGACCCCAAGTGTCTAGCGGTGACCCAGTCCAGTTTGCACCTATACTACAATAAAATAAAATAAATAACTCAACTAGACCATGGCAAAGTTTTGCATGTTATTAATGCAGCTGAGACTTTGCTCCTTAGGAGGGTATGAAAGGGTGAAACTACAGCACTCATCACCATCCCTCACGCTGGTTTTGTGGAAATAGACTGTCAGATCTTGTTTTTGTTTTTTCTTTAATTATTATTTTGTTTGTTTGAGTCTGCCATCAGACATCTTGTGGTGATGACTTGGATATTGCAGAGAAGGTCTCCAGGAGGGGGGAGGGGGGGTGTTGTAGCCTCCTCTTTATACTGTGGGCAGTGTAGTCATACACATGGTTTCTGTTTGGCATACTTTCCACAGAGCTGCCAGTTGTCATATGGCCGGACGATGACTTGGCTTGTACATAGTGGAGTGGAGTAGGGAGCAGGCGGTGGCGGCACACATGCCTACAGGGCTGTGGCCTGTGGTGGGGGGGCCCTAAACTGTAGCCATAGCTAGCCTCTGGGGGCCCTAGGCTGCAGCCATAATATAGCCTGTGGGGGCTCCTAGGGGCATTTTCTCTCAAACGCCACACACACACCTCTTAGCATCTCAACAGGCAGCTTCTCAAGCAGAGAAACTGCAAACATTGTTATGTGCATGCGCGTGAGAAAGACACAGAGAGATAAAGAGAACGTGAGATAGAGAGCGTGTGTCGTGTGTGTGTGTGTGTGTGTGTGTGTGTGTGTGTGTGTGTGTGTGTGTGTGTGTGTGTGTGTGTGTGTGTGTGTGTGTGTGTGTGTGTGTGTGTGTGTGTGTGTGTGTGTGTGTGTGTTTTCAGATTATTTCTGTTCAGGCACCGAATTGGACAGCTAACTGTGGACCATGTTGTCAGCTGATCACAACATCAGCTGACTGATGAGAGAACCTCTGAAGGAATCTGAAGGAGCGCGTCCTGTCTGTTACTGTGACTGTAATAGTCCCTTTAAGCAAAGCCAGTTGCCCATTTTTGCACAGCAAAGTATGCAATACTGGAAACATTTTTGTTTGCAGTTACGTTCCTAGCATTGGAGGCAAGGCAAGCGAGTGACGCCAGTCGGCTACGATTAAAGTAGCCTAGCCTGACAGCTCCATTTTGGCAGTCAACTTGATTTTGCGAGCATCACCTTTCAGGACCAACATGTCTGGACCAAACGGCGACCCCGACATTAATATTGATGGAATCATTGACGACGATGATGAATTCAACGATGAAGGTAAATACTAGGCACTCTTGGTCTTTTTCCCGTCTAGACGATCGTCACATGGCATATCATGTGACCAGGGGATTCTCTTCGAGTCTGAACGTCTGTTTGTACTTTCCACGTCCTTGTAGCCTAGTTGTCCAGTGGGTGATGATGATCAGGCCCAGAGGCGCATCTTGCCACCCGGCAAGGCAGGCAGCCGCTTGGGGCCCCCAAGCTCCTAGATAGTGGATAACAGCCCACACTTTACCACAGTAGTGGCGATTTTGGTTCAAATGTTCATTATTTTGCATTTTCACTTGGGGCCCCACCTGACCATAGAATCGCCTCTGATTAGGCCTACAGTTTAAACGCTATCCCGTTGTTTTACCCTCAGAATACGCCGCCATTGACTCCATGCTGGACCAAATCAACTCTTGTCTGGATGACCTGGAGGAACGCAACGACTCACTGAATGGAAAGCTACACGAGCTGCTGGAGTCCAACAGGCAGGCGCGCGCAGAGTTCAGGGCCAAAATAAACGAGGGTTTGGCCGAAGGTCAACAACAACAAACTGTGCAGCCCTCAAACGAGGACTCTGCGCAACCTAAAGACAAGGATGAGTGACAGACGTTGTGCGTGATGCTGGTGCCCTGTTCCAGTAGTTTGACCTATTCCATTGTATATTTTAATTGTGCTCTGTGTGTGCTCCTCTAGCCTGCTGTAGGCCTATGTTGACTGGCAAGAGGGGAAAACATTTGTCATTTTCTATGTGAATAGAAACATCCAGGAGCCGAAATACGTGAATGGCACCCCAGTAAATATATTACACTTTTTTTTTTTCAGACGTATCAGTCCCTCCCCACCTCTGATCTTAACACCAGCTCTGCACTGATGGAATCATGTAATGGCCCTTTACATTTGTATCCATCCACAGCCCAGACTAGCTCATCAGCATCATGTGGAGTGACAGCATCTGTCCAACATCCCTGGGAGATGATGCATATGAGGGTACCAGTTAAGATCAGTGTGGCTCCTCCAATGTATTGTATTGTGTTTGTATGTGTTAGTTGGCATATGTATTGTACTATTTATTCAAATAAAATGTCTCATGGGAAAGAAGGGGAAAAAAGGCAGAAATGTAATCATCAAATATTTTTTTAATATAAATTAAAAGGACCCAAATACAGAAAACATCCAAAAATACATGAGACTTCCAGCTGCTAAAAAACAACACTTTTTGTTCATTTCTGTTTCATCATTTGAAGAATAAAAATGTTATGAAAACCTATTCGCCCCAGTCTCACCCTACCTTCCCTCCTATTCTCTTACGTCCGTAATCAAATAGTCTACAAGTCTGGCCCTGTCTTTATTAGTAGATATGACCCCAGCTGTGTATCTATGTACAACTTCAAAAAGGGTGGGTATAGCTGGCCTTGATCAATACAAATATATCCGCACAGATATATGATCATCATGTCAATGAATCGTAGGGCTCCATCTGATGTGGGCGAGAGTCCAACACATGGGTCTCTGTGTGGACAGCCACTTCTATGGACAAATGCACCTCACAGTGCACTGCTGAATATAATGAGAATGGGACCATGTTAGGATGATTACATTTACAACCCAGTGGTGAAAAAATAGACTGCATCTATTGACTTGACTGCAGACCTCTAACATGAAGCGACACAAAAATATGCAAAACTACGGTACTCCTCTACTTAAAAATTCCCCACGTACTGCAAGACTCCTAACAAATGTACCTCAGGGGAGCTTGCAAGAGACTGAGTGAAACTGACTTCTTAAAGTGAAAAAGGCCGCCAGCAAAAAAGTGGGACAAAAGGCATTGAAATACAATAAAATACTGTCCAGTGCAACTGTGGCGTTTCTCACGCCTGTCCAGAGTGAATATATGCTGGTTCTTACGGTACTGTCTTGTGAATATATGCTGGTTCTTACGGTACTGTCTTGGGTTTGGCTACTGGAAATGCTACAAAATAACAGATGATTGATGTCACCCTTTTAATTCCATTTCTTGAGAATACAAACTCGACCTTTCTGAGGTCAGAGCAGAGGCGCTTCTAGGGACAGCAGGAGCCCCATGCAAAAAAATTGAAAAGAATGAGCATTTGAAACAAAATTGTCACTACTGTAGTAAATTCTGAGCTGTTATTTGCTGTCTAGGGGCTTGGGGGCCCCAAGCGGCTGCCTGCCTTGCCTGGTGGCAAGATACGCCTCTGGGTCAGAGGACTCATCGCTCTGTGTTTTGTCGAAAGGGGATAGATACTCTGAATTAAATTCTAATTGTACATCCTACAGTTATTCGTGTGGTGTAAATTGTGATGGGATGTGTGTGTGTGTGTGTGTTTTTTTTTGTCAAACCGAACAGCTCTTAAAAGATTACATTCAAACACACTCAGCTGTACTCATGTTAAAAAATAAAAAGGAAACAATTCTCTTTTTTTCAGTGACATCACAGAGCAGTGCAATAACAAATAAATACAAAAATAAGCGACCAACGCAAGACAGACCCACAGGATTTTGGGGGTGTGAGGACTTTTTTGAGAGACTTTTTTTTTTTAAAGAGGGGTATTGCAAATATACAGTATGTGGTTTTGTGACTACCGGTTATCCAGCAAAATTAATGAGATTTGTAGTATATTCTAAAAGGGGGAATACGGGTTCATTCTTCAAGCAAAAGTTCTAGTAGCTTTTACCCCTTTGTCTGACTTTAACATACCCAGTTTAGATGACTAAAACTGGGGGGGGGGGAGATTCCAAGAACCTTGTTTAGTAATAAGCAGGGCTCTAAATTAAAACCAGCCAACTGGCCAAATGCTGATGAAATTTGAGCTTGACTGGTAGAAAATACCAACTTACTAGCCACTTTGATCCATTAGTGAGTGTGTGTTTGGGTAGTGAGATTAACATCTACTAGACATTTTGGCTGGTGATGAAAAAAGTTAATTTAGAGCCCTGGTAATAAGCCTTGCTTAATTCACCAACAAAAAGGAGTAAATCAAGGGGAGTATTCCAAACACGGTGAAGTACCATAATAAACCTGGCCAAGTTAACCAACAGCTTATACTGTACATAGATGGCCCACGGGTGTCACATAGTTAAGAAAACAAAGACTCAGGCTCTTTTATTAGCTGAATTACCACTACCTCCAGATTACTCTAGTGTGGTGTACTACTGAACCACTGTCTTGGAACACCCGACTAGTGTTAGTCACGGACACCAGCCTTTGTAAGACAGATAACGATGCCTCAGACAACTAATTTACAACCACAGCAGACACTAAAATGCTTTTGTGTCAACACTTGTCCGACCTATCATGCTTTCTTAGAATGCCCCCTGGAAAGTAATCAGAGTAACAAGAAATAAGCAAAAGAAATACCAAAACACAAAACTGGGAAGACAAATGTCCAGGCGAGTATTCCATGAACATGGTTAAGTAATAAACCCGGATAAGTTAACCTACATGAAGTGGTACATCTACTAATAGATCGTCCACAGGTGTCATTTCGCTAAGGAAATGAGGACTCCTGGCTCTTCTATTGCATGATATACCACTACCTTAAGGTTATCTTAACCTGAATCATTACTTAGCCAGGTTATTGGCATACTCTCCCAGGTCCTCTAGGCCACAATTGTTTGGCGAAGCCAAGTTACAAAATAAACAGAAGGGGAAAACAAAAAGCACTGCCAGTTTTCTAATGCCTTCAGAGATGACACTAACTCTACCTGAGCCAACATTAATTCCAAAACTCCAAAACAACTACACAATGGAAAACAAAACCAATTACAAAAACAAAGAAATACAATAACAATGCAAACAAAGCAAAACAGGCACAGCCTTCATCAATATCAATATCAATACAGATCTGCTGAGGTTGCTCAAGCAAAGCAGTAGCGTACTGTGCAGTTCATTCTGCGTTACGTGATGAGGAGTCTACTATTTCCCTGAAGAGGTCTACCCCTTCCCTAACAGAGGCGGCTGCTGGTATGATCTCACAAGGTTCCCCTAGTTCTCCATCCGTGGCTGTGTGGTGGGATTAAAAATAGGCTAAAACAATTTTGAAATAAAATAAAATAAAATAAAAAGACCCATCCCCTCTTGGCTGAGGAGATGATGGGTTGGAGCACTCACTCTTTCACACACATACAGTACTGTGTCCTGAAACAACAGACAGTAGGTATCGCACTGGACAAGTCCTGCCTGGAGGTGTATTTTTTTTTCTCTTTTGCGTTTTCTACTCCAGTCCAGTGGGTGTCAGCAGTAAGCAAGCAGCAGTGTTGAAAAGTTTCAGTTTCTCAATCGCATGACCTCCGCCCTCACAACAGTCTCATCCGTTCAAGTGCGGACACTAAGCAAGCAAACATCCGTCCATCCATCGATCCTTCTCGCGATCCATTCATCCATCCATCCGTCCGTCCATCCTTCCTTCTCACGATCCATTCATCCATCCATCCAGCAGGAGTGAGAGGGGAGACTTGAGGGGCCAACCTGAGAGAAGTATTCATTTTCTTGAGATCATGGAGAGGCAGTAGTGGGAGAAGGAGGAGCAGAAGGACTTATGAAGGAGAAGGAGTACCTATGATGGGAACCTCCTCCTTAAGGTGCCGGTATGCTTGCTGCGAGCTGTAAATTACGCGCGTCACCGCGAGCAACCGACAGCACATGCTTGCTTGCAAGTATGATCACAAATGTTTGAAATTTCGGACAAACTCGAGACGCTCTTAAAAGTTGCTGCCATTGTCGTTTTCATATCAAGCACACGCGTGGAACTGCACGGTCTATCTTAGATCGCCCCAGCGAGTTTGAAGATATTGCACCTGACGCACGCATTTGGCTGCCGTGTCCAACGCGCGCGAAATTGACATTAAATACGCATGTTAACGCGTTCATGAACGAATCGTGCACGCGCTCGCGTATCTTGCAGCAAGCATACCGGCACCCTTAGCACAATCACCCCCCCCTCTGCACCATCCCTTAGAGGGAGAGGAGGGTTCATCTTCATCCTCTGACAGCTCTTCATCACCACCACCAGCACCATCACCACAACCATCATTGTCTTCGTGTGAAAAATCTTGGACCAGTAACACTGGCTGTGTTGAAGGGCATCAAGCAACAATCAGTTTTCAAGAGTAAATCGTACCGCTAATGTTCCCTTGGTTTTTAATTATTATTATTTTTTAATCAGTTTGCTTTTCCCCAACGGGTTTTTCTTTTTTCTTCTTCTTTTAAAATTGGGGAGAAGCCACTCTAAAAGCTGAGAAGTCGTTGCAAACAATCTGAGCCACAAAGAGGTTTACACTGCCTTGAGGCAGCAAAAACAAATAATTATTCATGATAAAAGGTGCCTCAAAAAGACAGCACCACAATTGCCTGTTTGTTTTTTAACCCTTCCATGCATGTAGGTCAGGGGGGAAATTTCTCCCACTCCTACATGGAACCCTATCACCAGCAAGTAACCCAAATAAGACCGTGACCGTCCAAGACATTGCTACAGCCTTACTTCACTTCATTACTCCCAACAGAGTACAAGAACTTTCTTGACAAGAGCCAAAACGGGGCAGAAACTGCCCACATAATCAACAATTCTAAACTTTATCACAAAATACTGCGATGGGTTTGGTTTTGAAATGGACTGTGACTCGTGATTCCCTTTAAGATTGCAATGTGACACAGGGCATCATCTCATCTAGAATAATACACTGGGCAATATTCTGTGACTTACTACTGCCCTCACTGTCTGCATTCAGTTGTATTAAGGGGTGTGTACTAATTCTTTAAGATGTGCAGGTGAAGGGGTCTTAAAAAAAAAAAATGTGTGTCGACATTTAAGCCTTTGCAGATCACACAGATTTCGTACATTTACAAGAGCTCCTTTTATGCTACAAATATACGCATGAAAGGGTTAAAATTCTTTTTAAAAACCCCATGAAAGGCTTCTCTCCCATGTATGACAAAATCCACCCCTACTCTTTCTACATCCCTCCTCCTCTTTTCACCAGCCATCCATCCATCCATCCATCCATCCATCCATCCATTCATCCCTCCCTCCCTCTCTCCGCATCTCCTCAGCGTCTCCGTGTGGCTCTTCCCTTCCTCTTGGCTGCTCCTCTTCCTCTCCCTTTGCTGCCACTAGAGGGCACCACGACCACCTCCTCGGCCTCGGCCTCAGCCTCAGCCTTCACCTCCTCCTCCTCCTCCAGTTTAACCTCTGCTTCCCCTGCAACTTTCTGGGCCTCAGGTGTGGCCTCCTCCTCCTCCACTGGTGCGACGGGGGCCTCCTGTCTTCCCTGCTGCTCTGCTGCCCCTGCTGGTCGGGCGGAGGATGACGACTCCAGGCAGATGACATCATCGTCGTCATCATCTTCTTCCTTGTCATGGCCACCGCTGGTACTGATGCTGATGGTTGCCTGGGTTAGCTGGCAGCTCTGGTCGTCCTCCTGAGGTGCTGTGGGATGGAGCGTGGATGCTGCCTGCGTGCCCAGATTGGGTGGCTTGTCTGGGGAGGAGGTGGAGGTGCGGCTGAGGTCACAAGCCTCCTCCTGCTCCTGGTCTTGGTGGAGGTCCAGCGCTGGCGGAGAGTGAGTGCTGGTGTCGCCGCCCTGCTGGTCATGGCTGGGAGTCATCTCCTGGTCCTGGGGGTCGGGGTGGTTGTCCTCTGGACCCGGCGCGTCTGCTCCTGAGGTTGTCGTCGCCGACGTCGCTGCCGCGGCTGCAGCCTGCTCCTCCTTCTCCTCCTCCTCCTGCTGCTTTCGCAGAGCTCTGTACTTCTGTAATGGTAGACCAAAAACACAACATGACAGATCAGCACATTTATACAAATGAGTGCATACAGTACAGTACATGCATGCATCTGTTACACACGCATGTGCATACACAGGAGCACCCAAAGAGCCCAACTGTGGGCAGAGAACAAGACTATCAAGAATAGCATTCCAAAACTATACAACAGTTTTTTCCATTTAGAGCTCATTTACACACAAATAATTGAATGGCGATAAGGCAATTTTCTCGCCTTCCTATGTCGACTAAGGCTGCGTCTAATGTCTCAAAAGTAGTGTAGGTGATGCGTGCACATCCAGTAAAACAGGTGCTGGATCAAACAAAACGTGCGTAAAAGAAGAAAAAAAATGAGACCTATACACCTGACCTGACGAAGACCGCCTGAGGTCGAAACGTTGTGTTGAATAAATCGGTGAGCAGCAACAGTGTGCGGATTGTCTTGCGTGTAATGTCTCCCCACTAACACTTCACTTTGTTTCATCTTGCACTTCATGGCACAAGCCTAGCACATGATATTACATAGCTGTTACACCGTTTACTCCATTGTACCTAATGAGAGACTGTTTTGTCCCTAAAAACCACGGACACGGACCAACCACAAACGTGATCCAGTGCAGAGTCCCCTGATTGTAAGACAAGTACGGTACACAGGTCTGCAGTTATCTCAGATAAGTTATCTGTGTCTATTCTTTATTTGTATGTATTTATTTTACTTTTGAAACCTCTGCTCACCTTGAGGTTGTCAAAGTGCTGCTGGGACTTGCAGTGGGCGTGGCGTGCGGTGGACTCGAAATGGTAGAACCTGTTGCAGAGGCGACACAGGAAGCCAGCCGCCGGAACCAAGAAGCTAGAACCTGAGAAGTAGAGGTACAAGGATGTTTAGTTACACTTACATGCAAAGAAATATACTGCAAAATAAAGTCATGCAGAAGAGGAGAGCTCAATCACAGCTGGCCAACAGCATTAGAAAGAGTTCCAACTCCGCATATATTTAAAATGGCCACAATCCCAACAGCATTACAGTATGGTCTAAAACATAAAAAAGTAGCCTACATCTTTTGGAGGTTTTAAACATAATTTGCCTTTTAAAACATTACAAATTATGACCACTACATTTTGAACACACTTGTTGTGCACACAAAAAAATACCAGAGGAGACATTAATATTTCAGAAACGGCAACACAATATGCCTGATTGAGTTGCCTGCATGCTCTCACCATAAATTGTGTGTGAGTCGAACTCCTCATCGTCTCCCATGTCCTCCAAAGTGACCTCTGGCGCCGCCTGGTGGACAGAAAGAGAACAACCGCTCATGAATTTATCTACTACTATATCAGCACAGCAAAACACATACAGAGGTCGGATAAGGAAATGTTCACTTATTCACCATCAAACGCATTACTCCGCATATTAACCCTGCTCACTTAAATGTCTGCCGTATTCGCAGACCATTTCCTGTATCTTAGTTACAGTTATGCTGCCCATAGACCTTCTGAACAATCATTTAAACCAGAGATTTGGTGTTAATTATAATACCTGGTGAAAAGGAAAAAAGGAGTCGCACACAAGAGCTGAATGCAAAATCAAAAACTGTATTACACAAAGTCGAATGAAGTAAATAAAACCGACAGACAAGGGACAAACGTTTCGGGTCTAGCCCATCATCAGTGTTCCCAGTTGGACCCGAAACGTTTGTCCCTTGTCTGTCGGTTTTATTTAGGCTACTTCATTCAGATTTGTTTAATACAGTTTTTGATTTTGCATTCAGCTCGTGTGCGACTCATTTCTTCCTTTTCTCAATACTGCTCTTGGAATTACACACCGAGCGAAACGCTCAGAAAAAGACATTGGCGCGGACGCCACCCCACCATTGCTAATTATACCTGTCCATTGGCTTCATCTTCCACATCATCATCCTTCTCCTCCAGCTCCTCCTCTCCAACGAAGCATCCCTTTTCATCCAGAGTGGTCAGGTCCTCCAGCCCAGCTGCCCGCCGCTCACGCAGCTGAGAAACGTGCACACAAACACACACACACAAAAACACAAAGACACAAAACACTCTTTGTTCAGCAAGGTCCACACGTGTCTTCTTGCCACATATCCTGTATGGACTGTACTCTTGAAACTCTCTGTACTCTCACACTTCAACGGACCTCTATCACAAGTAAAGGCATTTCTTCCCATTTTCAAGAATTGGCCCCACAATAATAGTAATATAATATAATTTAATCCTACAATCATGCCTTTCGTAAGTATGGGGTCCCACACTAATACTGTAAGTGAGTTCATCCTGTACTGCCTGTGCTTGTTACCATATTTCTTCAAATAATAGCCGGCGCTATTAACAAAAAGATTGGACCAGGCTACAAATGGGGGTACGGCAGGCTACAATTTGAAGTTTTTAATAAAAAAAGGAAAGGCTGTTATTTATGGAAAAATGATGTTAGCATACTGACCTCCTGTACTTTCTGCTGGTGCTCGGGCGTCTGCATGTGCTCCACGAACTCTCGTGACGTCCTGAACTGCAGCCTGCAGGGCGTGCAGCAGGGGCTGCTGGTGCGGCTGCACAGCTGAGGGGTCAAAGGGCACAGGGGTCAGATGGACATGAACAACAAAACTGCATTCCGACCCTTACACGAGTGGGGTCATGCCATGTTCATATTCATGGTTCAGGTGAGATATACAGTTATAACGCACAAAGGGAGAAAATAAACGGTTGATGGTGATGCATGCATTTTTTTTTTAAACTAATCTTCATCATGACGGTCTGTCTGTCAGAAATTTTTTGTAACACTGATGATGATATTACACACTGGCTTTACAGAGCAGCAATTTCCTGTCAGGAAAAGGTCTCTAGTTTTTTTTTACTCAAGGTCAAGACATCCATCTATTTTTCTATTGGAATATTTGGTGCCCTATGACACTTTTGTTTCATACCAAGTTCTCACTTGGTAACTAACTGAAAACTAAAATGCGAAATCTATAATAGCAGGGTGTTGGAACTGTACACTGTCCCTTACCCTGTCCTTGTTTAAATTGCTCCTTGTAAGTCGCTTTGAACAAAGGCGTCTGCTAAATGCTAATGTAATGTAATGTAATATAATACTGAAGCTTCAGTTGCTTACCAGCCAAGAGTGAGTCGCTAAGCTTACGACTCTGTGCCACACTATCACGACAAAGTAGCAGTGTGTAGGTTAGTCACGAGGCCTTGTGTGTGCTTGTTTTTTAGCATTAGGCCACTGAACACCAAGAACAGAAGCTTAACTGGTGTTGGAAAAAGGCTGCAGTTTTTGGTTCCCCTTTATGCTTGCTTCCTCCCTAAATTGTCATTTTGAGGAGACGTTAACAGTTTATCTGCAGAGGAGAGATGATTATTCCCCTCAGACCCTGTTTGGTGTCCGTCTACCTCCCCCCCGACCCCCCTGCAAAAAGCATAGCAGGCCTATGTAATTGATACCAATACGAGATTAAGTGTGTGGGTTCTGATACACTGAGGCACGATATAGGTTCTGATGATGTAGACTAAACAATGATCCAAGTTCTGATAGTGTACTATAGACAGTGGGTGCGTTCCAATATGCGACCTTGCATCCTCCACTTGTGCTTGTGATCTACCTTGTGTTCCTTGGTGCGGCGGTGCTCCATGACGTTACAGGTGAAGTGTGTCTGGCAGGCTGCACACCACCTCTGCAGACCGGGCCTCTTCTCCCTAGGGGCACAACAGGTCATACAGTACATACATGTATCAATCATGACAGGTAGCGTGTCTGCAGACCAGCCTTCTTCTCCCTAGGGGCACAACAGGTCATACAATCATTGGAAAAAGTTTTTACACCCTTTGAAATTTGTTACATTTCTGTCAAAATTGGTCATAAATCATGGTCTGATCTTCCCGGAAATCACAAGAAGGAACAAGCAAACCATGTTTTATGACCAATTTTGACAGAAATGTAAGAAATTTCAAAGGGTGCACAAACCTTTTGTATTTAGAAATCATGACAGGTAGCGTGTCTGCAGACCTGCAGACTTCTTCTCCCTACGTAGAGCTGGCAAGCCAGGTGACACACACATTCACCAATAAAGATGCCCTAGTCCTCTGCTCCATGGTGTTGTTTTGAATTAAATTATGTTATGGCCTCCATCAGAACGACTGGGGGCATCATAGTGACAAAGTATGTGTTTTTTGTGCGTGTGTGTGTGTGTGTGTGTGTGTGTGTCCGTCACTGTGCGCACCTAGTAGCAGGGTGACTCTGTGTGGGGGTGGGGGTGTGGGTGCTTGTGTGTGCCCAGCTCTGTGCGCGCCTTGTATCAGGGTGAGTTAGTGCATGTGTGTGTGTGTGTGTGTGTGTGTGTGTGTGTGTGTGTGTGTGTGTGTGTGTGTGTGTGTGTGTGTGTGTGTGTGTGTGTGTGTGTGTGTGTGTGTGTGTCCAGCTCTGTGTGCACCTTGTAGAAGGGTGACTGTGTGTGTCCGTCTCTGTGTGTACCTTATAGCAGGGTGTGTGTGTGTGTGTGTGTGTGTGTGTCCGTCTCTGTGTGTACCTTATAGCAGGGTGTGTGTGTGTGTGTGTGTGTGTGTGTGTGTGTGTGTGTGTGTGTGTGTGTGTGTGTGTGTGTGTGTGTGTGTGTGTGTGTGTGTGTGTGTACCCGTCTCTGCGTGTGCCCTGTAGGGACTCCTGTACTTTGGGCAGCAGGGTGACCAGGCAGGCGTTGCTCATGTGCTGGATCTCCATCATGCGCTGCTGGTGGGCCAGCCCATTCATGTGGCCCTGGAAGTTCTAGAGCAGGAAACACACAAACACACAAACAAACAAATTAACAAACAAAAAAATGAAAAATAAACAATCATTAGTCAGCCTCTCAGTCTTCTGATCTGTCTCCAGCCGTCAGGGGTATTCCAAGACTATGGTGAAGTGATAAACTTGGCTAAGTTAACCTAGAGCAAGAGGTAAACCTCATAGAAGATAGACTGAAGTAGTCATTTAGCTACGAAAATCAGGACTCCAGGCTCTTCTATTAGATGATTTACCACAACCTCAGGATTAACTCAACCTGGAATACTACAGCACCCACTTCTTGGAATACTCTCTCTGGAAGTTCTGAAGGACGAAGTAAACAAATATAAAATCAGCCTTTCAGTCCTAAGTTTTCATGCTCTGAATGGCACAAAAAACTAACATTGGTCAGATTGTTTTGTCATTGCTGTCTTTGTGTGCGGTTTGTTTCTCACCTGCTGGTTATGACAGGTGATGTTGCAGATGTAGCAGTAGTACTTGTTGGAGGCCCCCTCTCCTCCTCCAGGTCCTCCTCCCTCTTTGCCCTCCTCCTGGCCTCCTGCAGCAGGCCCAGCGCTGCTCACCTCCTTAGACGGCTCCTCCGCCCCCTCCTCTGCCTCACCCACCAACATCTGGCTCTCCCCATTCTCCTTCTCCCCTCCCTGCAGGAGTACACACACACAGGCACAAAGTGAGAGAGTGAGTGAGTGAGTCACAGAAACATAAGGTACGTTCAGGCCGACTGAGAATCGTGCCAGTGCCCGTTATGCCGTGTACAGACCAAGAGCGAACAGAGCAAATGGAGCGGCGGAAGTCATTATTTCTCTATGGAGGGCACGCGACCAGCTCTACCAAAGCGAATTCGCCAGGGGCAAAGCGAACTGAGCGACCAAAGCGAATTTTAACGATAAAAAATCAGCTAATCTTATGGTAATGAGCCATGATGCGGTTCGGCAAAAACCAATTGGAATGTTCATGTCAAGCCAGAGCCGTTGAGATTAGCTAAATCAAACATGTCAATGCTGCGTCCAGAGCGAATACAGCAAATTCAAGGCGAAACTTCTTCTGCTACCCACGCTACTAACCAGGCAGCGTAGTTCGCTCTTGGTCTGGACACGGCATTACTGCACCTAATCTCGAACCGGCCGGGGTGTTCGAGAAACGAAAAGTTGGTTCACGATGCAAACCAAAAAAATACTTGGTTTATATCCGTGAACCGTGAGGACAACATGGGCGTCAGTCAGGAGGTTCATCCGGGTAACACACAGTCACATGTGGAAATCAAGAAAAGGAATGAAACAAGAGAGAAGCAAAACACACAGATAAGAAGAGAGTGGCTGAGTGACCTCTACAAATTGAAAGAAAAAAAGAAAAATAAAGAGAAAGACAGATAAGAAAAGGAGTGAATGAGAGACACAGATAGAATACCAACTGAAAACCACAATAAGACACACAGTTGAGTCACACTCAGCGTAATACAGATATAGTATTCTCCTATTTGTTTTAAACGCAGAAAGTGAAACGGGTTACTACTAGATGATAACGAGGTGTGAAAGCATTGTGCTGTTAGTGTTGTTATCCGTCAGACAGGAGCACACTGTACAGGGAGGGGCCGGCATTCCACCGCAGTACGTGCTTAATCGCAGTACATTCCTATAGTCACAAGCTTAGAAAGGAACGCCTAAGCATACAGTTATAACGATATCCAAATGTACTCAATCTAAACCTTCAATGTCAGTGAAGGACATCATTCTAGCCTTGTGAGAGCACTAATGGCATCATAGGAAGAGTGCCATTGTACACTTGTGAAAACGGCAGAATGTGCCAACAGCTTTTCATCAGATCATTCTAAACACAAGACATAGTATCTTATGTTTCGGCCATCTTGACATTCAGCATTTTCATTTCATTTCATTTCATTTTCCTTCTGGCCTCCAGCAGGTTTCCCTGCTGTCAACCATTACACCCCATTCAACATTCTGATTACTGAAGATTTATCATTCTGAACTTTGACTTGTGTTTTTGCGAGAAGTTTGAATAAAAATACAGTATTAAACTTCAACAAGGAATGGAGGCAAGAGGAAATGGCGGAAGGAGCTAGATTGGCTTGCGGCCTGTTAGTATCCTTGGATGGCATCCTCACCTGGGCTGCTCTGCTCTGCTCCAGGACCTCGTGCACAACTGGCCTGGCTGCGCTCACACCTTCCTCCAGCTTTGAAAACTCTGTCAGGTGGCACACATACGCAGAGAGAGAGAGAGAGAGAGAGAGAGAGAGAGAGAGAGAGAGAGAGAGAGAGAGAGAGAGAGAGAGAGAGAGAGAGAGAGAGAGAGAGAGAGAGAGAGAGAGAGAATGAATATGTCTTTCACCGAAATGAGATATGATCCATGGTAGAGAGAAGATATTAATGATCTGATGTCACTGATTGATTGGGAAAAAAACACAATGCTGGTCATGTGCGTGTGTCACACCTGTACCTGTGGGGTTGGCATCTCCAGCAGGACTCTGGCCATCTTCTGCACCTCCCTCTGCCCTAATGGAGGGGGATAACAGAGACAGAGGAGGGGATAGAGGGATTGGAGGAGAGAGAGAGAGGGGGGGAGAGAGAGAGAGAGAGAGAGAGAGAGAGAGAGAGAGAGAGAGAGAGAGAGAGAGAGAGGAGAGGGGGAGAAGAGGAGAGGGGGAGAAGAGGAGAGAAAGGTAGACAACAGAGACAGAGGAGGGGATAGAGGGATTGGAGGAGAGAGAGAGAGGGGGGGGGAGAAGAGGAGAGAGAGGTAGACAACAGAGGCAGTGGAGGGGGAATAGACAAATTATTTGTGGATGACAGGAGAGATAGAAAAGGTGATGGGAGGGATAGAAGAGAGGGAAAAGAGAAGAGGAGAGTGAGAGACCGCATACACAGTAGAGGGGGGGGGGCATTGGGAATAGACAGATTGAGGTGGGAGGGTTAGAATAGAGGAAGAGGAGAAGAGAGGGAAAGTGGGAATGGGCATGCAGCATGCCGATTTGGAATAGAGGGATTGGGGTGGGGGATAGAAGAGAGGGGGTTGAATGAGGGGAAGGAGAGGAACAGATTTAATCCCAATGAACATTCCTGCTTTCTTTACGAATATGTGGATTTCTATAGTGGGAGCGTTTTTATATAATGTATTTTTTAGGTTGTGAAAACAGTACTTCCTGCTTGATCAACAATTATAATAGTAAAAAAGAAAGTGAAATATGTGGATGTGGAGAAGACACATCCATCTGAGGAGAGGAAACAATCAAAGCAACCCTAGTCAGTCTTCTTTCTTTCATTCATTTTCTTTAATCTAATCAGTTTAAGAGAGCACTTCAGGATAACCGCAGGCAAGGTCAAGGTGCACAAACAAACCAAAACAAAAAGACAACGCCAGTCTGATCGCTGCTTGCCAGAGATATATCAAGTAGATGAGGAAGTACTCTAACAGTGGTATGAAATTACAAGTTTTCAACTTTGTAATATCATTCTACTAGGCTTGTAATTCCATCTGTAAAAGTACTTCTATTTTATACAACTCTGCTGCCCGCTGCAAAGTTAGTACATCGTTGTTTCCTGTCAAACTTTAACCATTTGCAAATGTGGTTTAAGTATCACAGTGGTTCTGGTAATAACTAACAATAAGTCAAACAGAGCAGAGAAGTGCATATTTCCAAAATAATATTCAATGTAACGCAGAAGACACAGCATCATCTTTTTTCCTCTCTGACATGTGTAAACTCTCTCTCTCGAACTTGAGTCTGGCGTCTCACTTGCAGGTTGGTTTAAGTAACAGTGTGTGCTAGTGTAGTCTATTGCAATGCAACGTAATGCAATCCCTCCAGTGCCCTGGGTCCTAGTAACAGTGGCCTAGTAACAGGGGCAGAATAGAACCCTGCTGTGGCTATAAAGAGAGCTGACCAGTGTCCAGCACCTGGATTCCATAGTAAGACCACCAGACAAAACTGACATATAGGATGGCAAAGTCCCACTCCCATGCGAGTGTGTAGCACACAGCCATGGCTATAAAGAAAGAGCTCCCAGTGTCGAGCATCTGGATTCCATAGCAAGACTACCAGAGGAGATTGACCGTCTGTACAGAGGGAAAGCCCCACTCCCACTAACCGCACCCCAAGCCCTAGAGATGCCCGAGAAGAGCTACACTGTGACACTGCCAGGTTAGCGCATTAGCGTAGCGGACAGTGCTAATACCTCCTAGGAAGAGTGCCAGTTACTGCGTCCATGCAGCCTACTAAGAGTAGGAGTGTAAGCTAGTGAGAGCACTACGGGCAGCCTAGTGCTAGTGCAGCCAAGGGAGAGTAGCATGCACCCTTCTAAGAGCATGAGAGTAAGCTAGTGAGAGTGCTGTGTGCAGCCTAGTGCTCATACAGCCTAGTGAGAGTGCTAATGCAACATAGGGAGAGAGCTTAAGTACATGCAGCCTACTGAGAGTGCTAGTCTATGTGCACTTTAGTGTCAACGCTATGTGCACTCTGATTAGTGAGAATCCTAGTGTATCTTAAAAGCATGAGTGCAGCCTAGTTAGAGTGCTGTGTGCAGCCTACTGCAATGCCTATGCCATGTGTGCAGCCTATAAGTGTACCCTTCAGTTCTACTGGGTGACCTCCCCTCAGCCGTTTGAGTGGTACAATACATCTATAGGGAGAGTTGGACTAATCCCATTGACTTCTGTGTTCCTCTTTTTTTAACACAAAAATGGCAGCTCAGGACAGCTCATGGAGCACTATGAATGCCAGGAAGATGATTCCACAGCAAGGTCTAGTATAGCATACAGTATATCCTAAAATATACTTATTTGGCAGATTTACGTGATGTAAGTGAATTGTAATGAATTAATCCCAAATAAACCAATCGCTAGTGCATACAATTGTTGGTCAATGTTGGTTTCTGCTTAATGTTGACTTGTTCTGTAGTGGTTCTGTGTTAACCTAGCGAACAGAAAGCCACATCACGGCACTATTTCAATCTACATTGAAACAAGTGGCAAATGTACTTCCTGTGCCCCGGTTGGCATAACTCTCCCTATAGACGGCTCTGATGCAGCCGGCCGAGTGTACTACGCGTGCAGCCAGTATGCGTACCCTTCAGTGCGGGCCTTCTTCTGGGCGGGCTCCTCCTGCTCCTGTTGTTGTGCTCTGGCATCGCTTGGTCCATCAGCCAATGGCACGGCAGCCTCATCTACAATAGAATGGAATAGAATAGAATAGAATAACTTTTATTGTCAATATTCACTAACCTGTCTCTCGCCACATACTGTATCGGGTTCTGAAAAAGTACAGCTGGGGGCTTGGAGCATTCATCTGGCGAGACAGGTTAACTATTCACATGAACTTTACACTATACCTACTGTATGCATGATGACATTGAACTACACTACAGGGAAGACATCACAACGGCAGCACACATATGACATTACACACACACACACTGACTGGCATTCTCACATTCGTCACAGACATAACCTCTCAGTCAGTCGCACGCACACACACACACCTTTGTATATGGTTTTCACACACATGCTCACATGTGGTACTTTAAGTGCATGCGTGTGCACAAAAACACACAAGGCTAGACTTAATGAATAGAAAATAAAATAAATGTATACAATAAAATAATCCATAATTTGCATCATAGGGTTAGGCCTACAGTATGTGTTGTACTGTGAGAACTGAACATGATGGCTCGTAAAAAAATCTTGTTGTGTCTACTAAATTTCTACTCGTTATAAAACTTCAAAACAACTGACTCCCTTGTCTGTAACCGTTTTAATTGATTTGTTATTGTGTCAGTTGATTTGTTATTTTAATGCAACTGGATTTTTTTAATTTTGTAACTTGTGCCGCCACTTGGCCAGGACACCCTTGTAAAAGAGATTTTTATTCTCAACTGGTTCATTTTCCTTGTTAAATAAAGGTTAAATAAAAAGGTTAAATAAAAAATAAAATAAAAAACAACAAACCGCAGCACTAATTACAGGGATCTGCAGAGGTCAAGTGGAGAGGTACAGTAAGAAGGAGAGATCATCAGACTGCCACCACCCACTTACATCACTGCTATTTTTACCCCACTCTGGAAATAGACCATAGTTGCTACAGCACATGTGTGTCTTTGTGTCATGTGTATGCATATTATGTGTTAGCGTGTGCGCGCTTGTGTGTGGATTAATTTACAAGCATTCATATTTACACACACCAGGATTATCCATAAGGCCCAGGGGGACCAAACATTTACAGCCAGTTAGGGGGCACTGTATGACAGACTTTACATATATTCAGGGCTCTAAATTAACACACGCCAACCCGCCAAACACGGGTGAAAATTAATTTTGGCCGGTGGAAAAAAATACCTACCCGCCCATTTGGCTAGTAGCGCCCGAGTAGCCTACAGTAAAT
This sequence comes from Engraulis encrasicolus, assembly GCF_034702125.1. Lineage (NCBI taxonomy): Eukaryota > Metazoa > Chordata > Actinopteri > Clupeiformes > Engraulidae > Engraulis > Engraulis encrasicolus. The sequence goes on along the minus strand of NC_085867.1, from coordinate 24,523,610 downwards.
TGTGAACGGTAAACGGCGGCTTGTATGACAACGAAACGGCGAGATTTCCTACATTACCCATAAACACTCCCGTCATGACCCCACCCCACCGTGAGCTTTCCGAAGCAGCAGCCACTCCGTGCTGCTGTTGCGTGCGCCAGGACAAAAAGCATTTCAGAGCTCTTGTGCGCTCACACTATTTTGACAGGCAACTCTCCCCTGCTCCTGTCGCTTTCGCTCCACCACTTTTAACGTAACTATTAGGCCTACTGTTACTATTAGCATTCACCGACACCGACACTCCTTGCTGTAAACAGGCTGCCTTTTTAAGCTGTGAGGACCTGACCGAAGAGTTTCAATGACAGGAGTGTTGTGGAATGAAATAGCGACAAGGGCAGAGGAGGAGAACGGGCTGTCAGAGTAGTGTGAGCGTAGCTGTCAGTTGTCTACTGAAATGTTTTAAGTCCTGGCGCAACTAAGTTGGAAAGCCCACGCCATCGGAAAGAAGGGCAGTCCTTATGCCCATGCGAGTAGGCTACGTTCGCTACGTACGCTATGGAAGTAACAAAGGAAGCGAACATTTCCGTGATATTCTTTGCTTTTAGTTAGACATAGCGTAGGCTTCTTGTTATTTTGTTGCGCATGGTAGAGAAGAGCTCCTGGAGGAAATAATGGTGCCTATAGCATCATACTGTACGCCACATACACACAATAGGCACACACGACATCATATCCATTATTGCACAATGTGTGTGTGTGTGTGTGTGTGTGTGTGTGTGTGTGTGTGTGTGTGTGTGTGTGTTGACCTCTCCTCTCCTCTCCTCTCCTCTCCTCCTCTTCTTTTCCTCTCATCTCTTCTCCCTCCTTGGAGTGTGAGGTTTTGTAGTGTTTGGCTGTGTGTTTGGTTTAAAGGTCTGTTGTGTGTGTGGCTGGTGATTCATTGTTTTCAGAGGTAAAAATAAGGTTAAGGTAAAGTTTAAAAAAGTATATATAATATGCTTATTATAGACCTAGTATGTAGGCCTATAGTGTTTATGTGTTGTGGAAATTTGAATAAAATAACCATAATAATAATAATTTAAAAAAAACACAACTAGCCTAACACATAGCCTATTTTGGCAAGATTAAAAAATGGCTAGTTGAACTTCTGTTTGGCTGGTAAGAAAAAATGTCTACTAGCCAAATTGGCTGGTGGTGGAAAAAGTTAATTTAGAGCCCTGCATATATTGTTCATAAGAGGGGGCACCTGCAATGTATTAGTGCCCGGGGACACCACAGTGCCTTAATACGGTCCTGACACACGCACACACGCACGCACGCACGCACACACAGTATTGAGATGCTTTCAACATTAACACTTTAAAATGGACTGCAGCGCGTGTGTGTGTGTGTGTCTGTGTGTGCGTGCGCGCGCATGTGTTCACCTCTGGTACTGATGCCCTGTTGTGCCTCTGAGGTGGCCGCTGGTTTCTGCTCGTTCTCACGTTTCCTGTCCATTTGCCGAGAGGCGTAGTCCTGCATAACATTTACACAAATTAATAATGTCATTAAGGACCAAGAATGTGTCATTTACATCTGTGAGGGCAGCAGAGTGTTTTAAGAGCACGGTGTAATAAGCCTGCTTTAATTAGATGCAGATGAAAGGGCACTTTACACCAGGAACGAGAACTTCAGTGCAACATCTGAAACAAAAGCTAGAACGGTCTGGTTGATACGTGATGAGAATCTTGGCATTAAAATGTGCTGTTTAAAAAATATATTTTAAAAAGTCCATCTGAGGAGTTTGTATTGTCTTATTGTCTGTGTCCTTAGTTTCAAGTGGCACATGTTTTTCATGCAAGTGTGTCATGGTCGACAAAGAGGGTGATGCTAGATTTTAAGAAGTTCTTATTTGGAGCTTCACATAGTTATCAGAAGACCTTCCATAGGCAGGACCTAACAGAAATGATAACTATTAACCCATTTCAGCCTGAAGACTCTAATATGTTGCCCTTTGATGCCTGGAAACACATATGCGCTGCATTCAGGCTCTTGAGATTTTAGCTTTTAAAATAAAAATGTGGGTATGTTACAGGTAAATGAACACATTCTAATGCAAGATGAGGGTCTTAGGGTTTAAATGCAATAATGTTTCATGTTTTTATGTGCATCAGAGGCTAAGATGTTTAGGTTTTTATAGGCTGAGGGCAAATTTCCCAAGAAGGGCTTAGGCATTCAGCAGGTGTTTTTGCAGGTGCTTTAGGCATCAATGTGTTAAGTGTTCATTAAGGCTGTAACGATATTGCATCGAACCGAGGGATCGCGGTACGCAGACCCACGAACCCCTATCGCGAACCTTCCTCGCAGAATCGCGATGCGCCCTTTAAAGTTGTTACCCCTCAGTCTAGAAAACAGCAGGATACAGGCAAATGCTTGCATATGCGCTTAATGCTTGCATATGCGCTCAAAGACAATTAGAAATGGGTCGCACATGAGCGAGTAACACTTCTCCCCTCTCTCCTGTAAAATGTTCCGTCCAACCAGCACGTGCATTGGTTGTTATTCATTGCCGCCCACAGCAACCTCCGCGAGACAAAAAACTTCGGCAAACGTCGGAAGGTAAAGCACAGAAATGAACAACAGACCAAGAAGGCTTTATCAAACGTGTGATGAAGATGTTTTTGATTCATGCATGCGCCGATGTATGTTGAGTGGAGATAGACGTTGAGCGGAGAGAGAGAGAGAAAGAGAGCGAGAGAGCGAGATGCTCCGCCTGACCAAATTTTAAATCGCTAGAGCTCTATACGCTCATAAGGGAGTGTCTGAAGTCGGGCGAACGTTTAGGTCGCTGTGGATATTAGGCAGCATTATTTCCTCCCCACATTGACCGCCTGCCTAGCGAAAACATGCTCCATTTCAGCCACTGCATCTATTCCCGCTCTTGACAAAATGTCAAATCACAAAACCAAACAAAGGACAACGTGCGTGTTGCATACTGAGAACATAACTGAGGTTCATTTCGAGTTTTGTTTGTATAAAAGTGTGCGCGCTGCTGCACGATCAAAACAGTTACAAAAATATTAAACATCAAAATTAAGTGTTGCATTTCTGTAAGTAACTTAATACAACATGTTTCCTGACGAAATATGACCAGTGTTGTTTTCAGTTAGCCTAATGTTTGGATATTAATTGGATAATGTTTGATAATGTGAGACAGTTGTTATAGGCTACCTATACTGGAACCCTGACCCTTCTCTCTCCATCTCTGTCTCTCACACATGGTCAGCATCTCAGCATGATTATGATCTAAGCCTATTAGTAATAAGCCTATTTTTCCTTGTTGAATTAATATCCCTTATTTCTCTGTGCTGTGCTTTGATGTGAACACCTGGGGAACAGGTTGCAGTGGTAGGCCTATATCTGCAACATCATTTAGTAGACCTACAAAATTAATGTTGGCAGGTAAATGCAAAAAGAAAGCATAGGCCTAGGCCTATATATAAATATAGCCTATAATTTATTTTCTTCTTATTTTTTTCCCTTTAAAAATAATAAAATCGTGGGGCGTATCGAACCGTGGGTCATATATCGTGATACAAACCGAATCGTGGGTTGGGTGTATCGTTACAGCCTTAGTGTTCATGTATACCAGATGCGTTGCTCATAAGCAAATTTATAGTGCATACTTCATGTAGTATACATGTACAGGGGTTGCTTTGCCACTCAAAGACAAAAACGACATGTTACTGTGTGACAGATTTGTCGCTCACGGAAAAACTTGTAGATATACCATCAAACAGATGAAGATTGCTTGCCACTCAAAGTTGAAAACTGCAGTACTACTGTTACAGCATAATTCCTGCTGATAGGCAAACTTACATTGTTCATGTAGCGGGCGTGCGGGTTGAAGTGGCGTGGGGCGAAGCCGATGTGTGGGGTCTTGATGGCCACGCCCATGGGCACGGGTCCGAGGAGGGAGGAGCGAGAGCCTGCGGGGAAGAACTGGGGGAACTGCTGCCCCCCCATGGCGAACCCACGCATGCCCCCTGCTGGAGACCAGAGGAATAAAACATTCATCCCTCGCTCCCCTCTGTCCAGAGAAATCTTACAAAGACAAATCTTACACTCTTGCTTCCTCCGCCAAGTTTAGACAGCCAAACAACTTCAAGGTTTCTCTCTCTCTCACTCTCACACTCTCACACTCTCACACACACACACACACGTTGTGTTCACCATCACGTTCTCTGCACTGCCTCTATACAGTAGACTCCCTAGGTAATGATACACTGGGCAACTCTCAGAAATGTTGCCAGGCAACATCATGATTGGCTTGGCTTAGAGGTGCTCCGATCACCATTTTTTGGCCCGATCACCGATACCGATCACCAAAAATCTTTATCTGCCGATTACCGATCATTGCCGATCACAAAAATGATTTCCTATTTTTTTAATAGCCTATTAATTATCCTTATTGAATACCATTTCTGCCCATAAACCAATCAATCTTAATTTGCACATGTCTATTATTATTATTATTATTATTATTATCTTTCAGACTAGTGTTGGTAATACAGTCTACAGTATTAATCAATGTATACGTTATTGCATAGAATAACTAAATTTATTTAAGATTGAATTGAAACTGAAACATTACATCAAATAGTCTTCCACATACGAGAAAAAAACAACCTGTCGCTTTAAATGAGCAGCCTCGTGAGGAGAGCCCCTCCCCTCTCTGTCACCGTCCACAGTTGCAGTGCTCCACTACCGTTCTGAATCTCTCTATCAAGTTTCGAAAAGTTATAGACAAGCAAAGATGCCTTCTTTTGGTGCAGTTGCAGCTGTGCAGACCCAGCGCCTACATGCAGCGCCAGGTGTAAAGGCAAATGGTTGCGTGAGGAATTTAATATCTCTCGATCGGTTTTTTGATCGGCATGTTTTTCCGATCACCGATCAGGCTATTTTTGGCCATTATCGGCCGGTCATGATCGGCAACCGAGCAATCGGAGCACCTCTAGCTTGGCTATTCATTTTCTAATTGAATGGTTGAAAAAAGTTGTCTGCTGCTAATCCAAGTTCTCCTGACAAAAATGTGGTGTGAGATACACTCTAAACAACATCTTGCAGAATCGTTGCCCAGACACATTGCTCACAAAAAGTTGCCCTGTGTATCAAATCCTTCAGGTTTGAAACTGGGTTGTAAACCTCAAACAGTAATACAGTCATGTACTCTGTATTTTTGTCTGGAAGTACACAAAATCAAAGAGATAAATCTTACGCGAATGTAAAATAAAGCAACAGAAAAAACTGACATTCGAAAAAACGGACATTCCAAGCAACTTCAGTGCCTCATGACTATGCATGCCCGCACACATGCCCACACAGCCAGAAAAAGACACGCACACACACGCACGCGCGCACACACACACGAGCACAAACACACACACATTAGACACAATCACACAACACACACACAGAGAAGCATGTAGCAGGGACATGCAGGGCCATAGTCCCATCATCACCCCACACTGCTACAGCTCCACACTCCTCCAACGCCAAGGTGGCGCTGCACTACTGTACCTTGCATCTGCTGCATGAGTAGCGCCCCCTGCAGCATGGGGTTGGGGGCGATAATGGCAGCCTGCGTAGCAGGGCACAGGTTGACCATGCGGGGGGGAGGGGGGGCCGGAGCCGCCACCGCGATCGGCCTGCATTAAGGGGACCACAATGGGGACAGAGGACAATGGGTGATGGGGACAGGGGGACAGAGAGGGGAGAGAGGGGGCAAGGGAACAGCGGAGAGTAGAGGGGACGATAGAGAGGAGAGGGCACAACGGAGAGGGGACACGAGTGAGGGGAAAGAGGACAAGGAGAGAGGGGAGAAGGGACAAGGGAAGAGGGGAGAAGGGGACAAAAGGAGAGGAGGGAGGGGAGAAATGAAGAGGGAATACGAGAGGGTCGAAAAGGGCAGAGAGACCAAGGGACAAAATAGAGGGGACAAGGGAGAAGGGAAGAGGGGGAGAGTAGACAAGGGATAGGGGACAGGAAGGGGTTGGGGATGTGGAGGGGAGGGTGAATAGGAGCATGATTAAGCCAGTTAAGTTAGTCAGTAAGAACGTTAGGTTTGCTGCCCAACAAAACCTAATGTACTTAAATGACCTGTGCTGTGCGCCGGCGTATGGATGGATAAGCACACTGACTCTTCATCCATGCCAATAGAAACAGATGAATGACAATAAAACAAACAAACAAACAAACAACAAAAAAACAGACAGCAGAATGCCATGTAATGATCTAATGATACCATCCAGCAATGTCTGCGTTCCATGAAAAGTAAAAGGATGACAAAAATGTCAGTTGAATAAAACAGATTAAAACGTTTCGACTGGCTAGAGCAGGGCTGAAATGTGTGCCAACTACACCTGTGGCAGGCAGCTGATGAGCCACTGCTTGATCGAGCTACTAGGCCTAGCTAGCTACATGATGCGGGTCCCCGAACTCGAGTTTACATTCTTACCGACCACTCTGATGGTGATGCTGCATGTGATGGGACGGAGGAGGCTGCGGTGGCGGAGGAGGGGGCGGTGGTGGAGGCGGCCGCTGCTGTTGAAACAGTTGCTGAAGCTGCCGCACATGCTGGTGGAATTGCTGCTGCTGTTGGTGGTGATGATGGTGCGGGTTAAACATCCCGATGCTTTGATATGCCAGTCGAGGAAGGACCCTGTGATTGAACAGGGGCTGACCGTTAACCAGGGAGGTAGTCAACACATTAGTGCTACACACTGACTTGGTGCTACATGAAACCGCTTGAAACCTTCACACGGAGGGCCAAACAAAAACACTTATGGACAAAGCCATAAAATAAACGAACCAGGTATCCAACGTATGCACACTTTGCATTACCCCAGATGTTAGTTTCAACCATTACCAGCAAAGTTCATACAAGTAGAGTGTTTCGCTGAAAAGTGAGCTTGCTAAGAAGCGGTCATCTGTGTTACCTTCACTAGGACAGTTCGGGTGCAACTACAAAAACTAGTTTCCCCAAGAAACATTTGAGAAACACAATAAATTCACCAACTCAGACTTAATGGTAGCATGCAACATCAGCTAGCAAGCTAAGTAAATGCCAGGAATCGCCTATGGAAAAAAAACTGGTAGGTGCTAAGTTAGTTAGCAAACGTTAGCTTGTTAGCATGAAGCATTGAATAACCATTCGTGGGCGAAGCAATGCTCCCAAATTATGAATCATACTGCGTATTGCAATGAATGCTTACAGTCAAAGTACAACCAAATAAAAAACAACAAATTAAGACCATTATACGTTAACAGTTTATTTAGCTTTGGCGCCGACTCGTTATAAACTGACATCTTGTTAACTACTAAGTTATTGACTTGCTACCCACCATAGCGTCTTCTGGTGCTAACAGCTAGCAAACTAACATTACGGTTTTAATTCCCCAAGAAGGTTAGTTAGACGGTGTTCATCTTTTCCATTAACTTATTTAATACTTAGCCATTGTATGCGTTATTACTTACTTGTAAAAGTGAATACCGTTTGAAGTAGCTCCTTTTGAAATACAACCCGATATGCTGTATGCTGTGTAACTTCCTACCACATCAATTGTTCATCGTTCTGCGCAGTTTGCTATGCTCAGTAGCATTATGATCTGGAACTACACTCGCGCGATGACTAGCATACCGGTGTTTTCATTACTGTACGTTTCACAGAACCCTTTACACAGACTGTAGTATTACAATGCCCCCTTGTGTTTAGGAGGCCAATGACAAAATGTAAAGACTACCCACAGGCTAAAACTAATACATGTTCGCCCGTTGTCTAGTAGCATTGCAATGTGATATAGAACTATGATTATTTTGCCATTTCCTGAACATTAAAGCACAGTTATGCATATCCCAGATTCAGGGACTGAAAAAAGAGCACTGAGTAAATACATTGTTGTAAATGCATCGTTGTGTAACAATTTCTGTGCTATACAAGGTTCCTCTTTAGTCAGTTTGCCCGTTTGTGATTTGCACATGCTGTGTACACACTGGCTCGTGCTCTCCTCGTTGATACTCGTAGAATATGTAAGAGAAGGTCTTTGCAGGGCGTTTGGTGGCAATGCAGGGCGTTTGGTCGGGGTGGGGGGGATCTGCCTCAACTCAGTTTCAGCACCATGGACAGGTCATTCGGACTCATCATCCATGCACCACACAAGGAAGGATACATTTGTGCAGTAACAGTAGATACTTCATAAATACAGACGGGAAGGCGCTGCCATATAGCCTATTGGTTTAGTTTTATGTGTAGCCTGGATAAGTCAGAGAATACCATAATTGAAGCCCCCAGTCAGCCCTCTTAAAAGATGCAACAGATTATCTCCGCGCCTGGACCTGGTGCAATAGTTGGCTATATTTTGTACAATGTGTGCGTGTGTGTGGTTTATATTGTGCTTGTGTGCTTTCATGTGCTATTTTTTAATACAATATGTTTTTGTTGTTGTTGTTATAAAACATATTATTGTTGTTTTATACCGTGTATCATGAACAAACATTCTGCTATTAGGGCATTGTTTTGTGATCAATGTAATGTACTGCAGCAAGGAGTGGAGCTCGCACTGCTGGACTATCACTTTGGAACCAGCGCACCCATCTGAACTGGAGTTATACCAGAGACGTTCCAAATGAATTAAAGAATCTTGGTAAATACTGCCGCGACACCCCTCTGAGTTTGACTCACGTTTCAGTATGCACTAAACACGGCGTCAATTAGTCCTGTAGGCCTGTACTTTCCTGTAGCCTAATATTTTCTATACAACTTTTAGCATTATCATAGTCATTCCGATGGTAGATCCGACTTGCAGAAAACACTGAATAATAAGCTGCCTTATTATGAAGATGTTGCCGTAGTAGCTGTTCCAGAGAGAGTAAGTTAAATCAACATCTCCAGCAACTAAACATTGTCAAACCCGTTTCAGGGCATTCTCATACTGCCTATAATGAATATGTTAGATGATCTATTAATTGTGGTTTTATTCAATGTTGGTGTCCATTTCAGGAGCTCCCTATGGGTCGCCACAACCCCTAAATTTGTATTCAGACAGAAGCTTGGAGGAAGACTATTCGACTGCGCCTGCCCTTGGTCCGCCGGGGACTGTGCAGGGATCTCCCTGTTTATTCAGAGACCTGCAGAGATCATCCCTCCTCTCCTCTCCTCTCCTCCCCCCACTCTCGTCAATGCCAAATAGACGACACAGCCGCAAATCAGAGCCTAGCCTAGCCGTGCACTGCTCTATGCGTGTCCTACGTCGCTAGGGCGGTTGCAATGAGGGTGCATGCGAAGATAAAATAGACACAAGAATATTGTTACGCACACTGCAAGGATTAGGGCGAATAGGAGAGGACAAAACTACTGTGAGCGCAGTGAACGCTCTCGTTTGCCACTTGGTTTTCTATTGAGAAGGAGCGTCGGTGTCCCCAGCAATCATGGGCAACCGGGGGATGGAGGATCTGATCCCTCTTGTCAACCGAATGCAAGATGCGTTCTCGGCCATCGGACAAAATGCCAATCTGGACCTTCCCCAGATCGCTGTGGTGGGAGGACAGAGCGCGGGGAAAAGCTCGGTACTGGAGAACTTCGTGGGGAAGTAAGTGCTTTTAAAATGTGATTGTGAAGACACGCAGTATGCGTGTTGCTGGAGTAGCCTAGCCATAGTCGACTTACCTCTACTCTAATCTCCACCGACCGAGCAAACAAGCCTAACGCAACACAAGTCTTAACCGTGAGTGAGATGTGTAAGGTACCGTGCAATCTTTTGGATGACGCCAAGATTCTACCGGCTACTGTAGTGCAAAATAATTTCTAGTAGCCTATCCAGCTTCTCCTCCAAAGTGCATCGCCCATTAGGGAACTCAAAAAGATTACTTCGTTACATAAAGTAGCCTATTGGATCACTAAGTAGTGTGCAAAAGAAAACCCAGACCCAAGCCTACCCTATCGACTTTTGTATTCAAGCTGAATTGCACTTGAGCACATCACGACACATACAGTGTAGCATACTCAAGGTCACGAATTCAATAGAATATAATGTTGTCTGATGGAAAAAAAAAAAACCTCTCGTGTGTGCACAGTGCACACAGGGGCGAGCCAATGTCACAGACTGTTTTGCCAATTATCTATGCGCTTGACGATTGGCCAAGAGCCAGCAAATGAAAGTTTCTATCCAACGAACACAAACAGAGAGAGGGCTGGTGGAGTGGAGCTGTCAGTGCACGCGCCTGCCGCGCCTCGGGGCTGTACATATTCTCGTGGCTTGTCGCTGTCCACGTCAGCGTGTAATTGTTTCATTCTATCCCCGGGCCGCCTGAAATTACTGCTGCATCAACGGTGACCAAAGCCAGAGCGGTTGCTGGTGTGGTTGCGACACAAGTGGTAGTAGGTTAGTGCAATAGCATCTTAAGATGGAACCAGCGTTGATTGTGTTGTTCATGAAATCTTCCCCACATGGGCGTAGCAGCAAATTCTGGTCCCTATGTACAATCAGCTCCAATGGACCCCCCAGCCATTTATGTACATGTGTGTGAGGCCCCTGAATCCACTGGGCCCTGGTGACCTAGTCACACTTTACCCCCTTGTACGACACTCCTGCTTCCCTGTACCATTAATAATTGTCTTACAAATGTGGAGCACAGAGAGTAAATTGTTGGCTTTATAACAGTAATGGGTCTGTAGGATTACCAGTCAAAGTCAATGTTTGTAGCACACCACACCATCACCAAGACCGTTTTGACCAATCCATGAAGTCAAATGGGTTGATGGCACCTTTTAAACACTACTTGTGGGCTGCTGCTTATGTATTGAAATGTCGTGTCCAGGCCTTACGATACAGCACATTAAACAGCGCCCCAGGGACAGACAGACAGACAGACAGACAGTTTAGCATGACATTGTGCAAAGGGCAGCGGAAAAGAGATCACGGCTTTCAGCCATTATTGTGTTGTGTCAGCCCGGGCCGAGGCTCCATCTGTGCAGTGCGTGAGTGAGGCTGCACCGAGCTGCACTCCCTCCTCTGCATGCGCAACGCCAACTGCCACTGGCTGCAACCAGA
>NC_085867.1:24507544-24510044 GCF_034702125.1 Engraulis encrasicolus | reverse complement strand
CCCAAGGGTCACTGATTTTAATTCCCTACACCTTAAGTTCAGTGGAGGGAATGACCAAACACTGCCCTTAATCCTCACCATTGGCTGAGGTACTACTACCGTAGTGTATATTTTCCTGTGTTAGCTCAACACTTAAAGGACCAGTTCAGTCAATTTCAACATGCAGTTGTAATGCTCACACTACCCTGGACCTGTCACACTACCCTGGACCTGTCAGTACCTGAGGTTTTTTCTTCTTCTTCTTCAGCCTTTTCCGAGATCTTGGTCATTGTAATGGGGGCAGCGCTTTGTTTACATTTCAAAAAAACATTTTTATTTATTCCCAAAAACATCCGAAAGGTTTTACAACATCAGCAGACAACTAGCAAACAGACCTTTTGGGAAAATATTTGGAGTAGGCCTATGTTAATTAAAAAATATGTAAACAAACGCTGCCCCCATTAGAATAGCTCATATCTCGGAAAGGGCTTAGCCGAAAAATGTGGCATCAATGCGTAATGACAAGTCAAGGGTAGCATCGGCAATACAACAGCATATTGAAATTGACTGAACTGGTCCTTTAAATGCTTTTTTCAGGCCGACCAGAACTGTGTTGGTGCCATTTCCAGTGCTTAGCACTGAAATACTTAGACCATTCATACAGAGTTCTTTACTGGACTTTACTGCTGATGAACCTCTTGCTGACGTCTCTGCTGTCATCACAGTTTGCAGAGAGAAACCAAGTAGGCCTATCTCTCAGTCCACATTGTGAACCAGTTTTACGGTACCTGAATGTTCAGATTTTCCGCATCAGTCAGTTCGAGATTAGGTGTGCTAATGGGCCCTGGTGTGTCAATACCTACAGCATTTTGTGTTGATTTGTTTTGACTAATCACATCTCGTCTTACATTACCTGCGTCCTTTATTTTCTTGAAATACCGTACACAGTCCTCGTCTGGCAAAAATAGTGAGTATGCCATCTTCTAACAGACGCAAACTGACAGTTTTGGGGGACACCACAGGAATACAGGGGAATTCCCTTCATGGGGGAATCCTTGTCCCCCAAAAAGGGCCTTAACGGTCTGTGACGTCAAAGTTGGTTTGTAGACAAAATCAGATCATAAGCTACATTGTAGTGACATTATGCAAGCTATATGCCATTTTTTATTTTTTACATCAACACCACATTCTCTGTTATCAGCTGTATGTATTACACTAAACCAGCTACTCCTGAGATGAATTGGTGATAGTGTATTGGTTTAGTCTAGTTAGTCTGTCACCTCTGTGGTTGAGACAGTAACATGTTTCCCATGTGTTTGTGGACTTGTCCAGAGGAACACTAGCAGAACCTAGGCTACATAGCTGCACTAGCATAAGTTAGCTGCCTGTGACACCAGTTATTACACTGTACATAATGAGTATCTCATCTGACCCTCCTTCTTAAAAGACTGCACAGTGCACATTGGGTTAACACAGGGTTCATCATCAGAAAGTGCTCGTTGAATGTTACATTACATTACATGACATTACATTACAATATATTTGCCTGACACTTTTTAAACCAAAGCGACTAACAATCGAGGAATGTTGACGTATTGCCTCTGTCATCCATGGGCAGGTGCAGACCTTACAGCTGTGATGTATCCGCTTTCTTTAAGGATAGGCAAAAATGGCAAAAAATAGACCTGTGCTCTGGGAATTATACGTAAACGATGACACTACGATCACACACACACACACACACACACACACACACACACACACACACACACACACACACACACACACACACACTGTTCTTTGCCCCAGATTCCATAGAGGTGTCCTTCCAGCACCTGTAATGTACTGGTTCATTGCCACCGTGTCCAGTATTAAAACCATACACGGCCTTAGGGGAAGATTACTGGCCCCTATTCAGACTGGGCTTTTTTGGCATTCCTGGGCCTGGGGGGGGGGCTCTTTTGACCCCCCCCTCATAACTCATGAACGGAATACGGTATGACCACCAAACTTTTGGGAGATGATCTACATATGGACATCTATGAATGACATAATTTTTGTGTCATTATCTGGTATTATGACGTCATTATGACATCATCTTCTTATAATGCCCAAAATCTCGCCATAATGTATTTTCCATCAAATTTAGGTAATGCACTTAAATTTTAATGATTACATGCTTCAGACCACTTAAATTCTCACAAAGCTGTCTCATGCTAATGGAAATAACAAAAAAAATATGAAAAAGGAACAATAATGAGACTTAGATCAGTGATTTTCAGTCAGACATACCTGTCAGAAACCTGTTGCCATGGCAACGGCAAAAATGATAAACATAATCTTTTGGTACTAAACTGTAGCCAACTAAATTTTACGAAAATTCACCAAGTTTCGTAGTCATAGCTGAAGTCGTTAAGGAATTATACAGCATCAAAGTTGGTGCGGGCACTTTTAGCCCCCCCCCCCAGTCTGGATAGGGTTAACAAGTGATTTAAAAAAAAACAGGGTTGCGAAATGACCC
>NC_085867.1:24500044-24505044 GCF_034702125.1 Engraulis encrasicolus | reverse complement strand
ATGTGAGAGAAATATCAGCTGAGCATGTATGAACACAATCTAGTGGGGATTAATACCAAATATTTTCCTTAATGAAGTTTAAAATATAACCATACCATCTACATCAAGTACACAATGGAGCAAGCAATGTAACATGTGCTGTTACTGACTAGCTCACAAAGCAAGGCACAAGATGTAGCTAACAAATGCCATAAGCCAAAAGCACCTTTAGCTTGCTTGCAAACATCAAGTGCACAATGGAGCAAACAATGTAACATGTGCTGTTACTGACTAGCTCACAAAGCAAGGCACAAGATGTAGCTAACAAATGCCATAAGCCAAAAGCGCCTTTAGCTTGCTTGCAAAGCAGGTAAAAAAGCGCTATGCTGTGCCATGCTGACCAGCCAGCAGGCAGGCAGGCAGGCAAATATTTAAAGCACTGTGACAGTCCAGGTTTATATACAGGCTCAAGAGTACCATGTGACCAGATTGATTAGGAGTTTTTCAGGTGCAAGCAATTGAGTCATGATATACCAGCCCTAAGTAATTAGGTTTGGCCAGGCGCTGATGGACAGATTGGTTGTGAGGGGCCTGCTTGTTACCGGCAAAGGTGTAACAAGTTCTCAAGTTATTTCTTTCACTCAACACATCTTTTGTGTGATGTTGTGTGCACAGCCAAACCCTAGATCAACCCAACCAAGTTGAGTTAAATGAATGAAATGGAATAAATAAATAAAAAAAAGATTGTGTACATGATTAAATCTGGAGGAAATACTGTTACTAATATGTAGACGTATATGATTTAATCGGGTGGACAGTCATCGTTGCTTATGCTCCGAACAACACAGTATAAACAAAGTTGGGGGAACATCAGGAGCACGTCTAGGGAACCAGACGTGACCAGACCTATAATGTAACCATCAAGGTTATGGGAACCATATGAGAACGATGAGGGAACAAACATGAAAAGCAATAAAGGTACGGTTGAGAGAAACGGCGAGGGAATGGAATGGGAACCACACATATATCGTTCTGGGAACTTAAATTAAACTTTCCTGGCAACCCAGTGAGAACCGAAACAGAACCAAAAATGACGTATCCAAAACGTATCCAGAACCGAACCGGAACCAATGGCTGCTTGGTTTTTACTGTAACCAAAGGGAACGTTTGTAAGTGGTAGATTTTGGTTTAGTAATAACCCCAACCTTTAGAGAACCAAAAGTCAAACGTTTTCTTTACGTTCTCTGTTACTAGGGCATACAATGGCGCAGACAAACTCCATCACCTCGAGGAGGCGGGGGCTCTCTGGAGTACTTCTAACTCCACACAATTTAACAACTTCATTTGTCACTGACACTGGAGAGCATCTCACTCCATTTGGTGTTGGAATTACTCCAATAGTGTTAATAAGCCTTAACACTGCAAAATTAACACTGGCAAATTTACTGTGTAGTACATGCATTTGTAAAGCACTGAACAGTCATCTTCTATATAGAAGTCTTGTCTTCATCAGCAACAGAAATAAACTGTAGGACATTGTTATTATTCATATTATTCATTTTCCCTGTTCTGTCACATTCGTGAATGCAAATCTGTGGATAGGCAAAAAGGTCCTTTATTGAAAACCCCTTTCAGCACCAAGGCCAGCTCCCTACATGGCTGCTGGAAGTGTTTTTTGCCTACTTTTGTAAAATCACTTGTATGTGTGTGTGTTTGTTAGTATGTTTTACACTGAAGTTAACCCCTAAGCACAGAGCCTATGTTATAACCTTACTGTCACCAAAATTGTAATGGCTACTATGTCTTAATCTGTTACTTAAGGCTCTCTGTAATGTCATAGCAATGTTGTTATGAGGTAGTTGAGTATTTTCAGCAATTAGTGAATTGGCCCGCAGGCTACCCCATCTGCACTAAGAGGCTACTGATGTGAGAGTGGACCGTAGTGACGTGCTGGTTTAGGAAGTTACAGGATCATAAAGCAACAGAACAGGAAGACTGGAGCGCTTCAGATGGAACATCCTATTGTTATTAATGATCATTATTCATCAGCTGAGTGCCGTTCTGTTCTGTTCTGTTCTGTTCTGTTCTATTCTATTCTGTTCTGTTCTGTTCTGTTCTGTTCTGTTCTGTTCTGTTCTGTTCTGTTCTGTTCTCTTCTCTTCTGTTCTCTTCTGTTCTCTTCTGTTCTCTTCTGTTCTCTTCTGTTCTTGGTGTTTGATCAGAATTTCGCTGGAGATCGGCAGCCCCACATGGCTGTCAGCCCTGTCCACAGAGCTCATCCATATCTCCTTGTGTTCATGTAAATGCCATGTGACAGGTTGGGTGAGGGCACAGCAGTAGCACAGCTCAGCATAACACAACACAGAGTACCGCTATCAGGTCTCCACAGGGAGCTCGTCCATATCTTGTCGTATTCATGTAAATATGGCTTGCACATGGTGTACCTGTGCCTGTGAGTTTGCTGAACAGACAGAAAATAATCACACTGCTTTTTCTGACATTTTAATCTCCAACCATATACTGACCATTACCGCAGAGCCAAAGTAGTGAAAGTTAGCTTTATTTTTATTTTTACATATACAGTATAATAATTAAACTTGTGTTTGTTTACATAATAGAAGACAGAGGTGGACACACAGGCAACAGCACAACAAATAGCCACACATCGTAGCTTATACTATGTGGAAGGCGGCACAAAGATAATGACAGTATTTGATATTTTAATAATGTTTACTGGAACTCATGTAAATTAACTCAGTAAATGAACAACTGCAGCTATAGCTACTGAAAGCTGCTTCATAAACAGATAAGTTGCTGTGTCCACAAAGTTGGACCTTAGAGACATGTTGTTTATATAGACTGGGTGATGGTCATTGATACATGTGGGTCGGTGATCCCAAGACCATACCATGTTTCACGCAGGTCAGCTAAAAATGACAAAGGCAGGAAACATGAGCCATTCCTTCCTGTCAGGCCACTTAGTTAATGATGTCATTTCCTGTCATTGCCTGCCTGTCTCTGCCTCCCTCTCTCCAGGAGCAGCACATTAGAGGTTATTGAATTCCTGTTTATTTGCAAAATGGATGTTGGGTCATTACCAAAGAAGGTGCTTCATCGGTAACGGGAAGCTTGCTGAGCAGATTTGAAATTAATTTCCTTTGTGCAGCTCATGCGGGATGAAGATGATCTGTGTTTATGGCACTGTGTTGTTCCTGCTCATAGGTCATGTGGTGCTGTTCCCAATCATCCTCTCAAATGGTATGAATAATAAATAATCACAATAATGAGTTTTGTTTAGCCCCTTAAGACACGGCATTATAAATTGGCTGTTACCAGAATGGCAATGACCAAGTCGTAATGTATTACTAAAGGCCCCGTGCACTGTCATAGTAGTGTAATACTATAGTACTTAACTTTCAATGTATAGTACAGCGTGCCTCAGGAGGTATGGCACACATTAAGGGGCTACAAGCACTATTCAGAGCCCTCAAGGACACTATACAAAGATAAAACATGAGAGGGAGTCGAGAGGTATTCAGGTGGAGGGCAGCAAATTATTGACTGACTTCATTGACTGCCATGCTCGACAAGGTTTGGCTTTTGCAGGCCACGTCTTCATACAGTAGGCCTACCAAAGTAACTAGCCTGGGGTGCATTTCTGGAAAGCGTAGTTGCTAACTATGTGAGCTACTTTGTTGGTTGCAATGCAATTTCCCATTGGCGACTACCGAAGTTGCTAACTGCTAACAACTACGCTTTCCAGAAATGCACCCCTGGCCTCAACATGGCCTCATGTGAATGCGTTAAATAGCACGTCCATTCTTATAATCTTCTTGTGTGTGTCAATGTATTTCGTTGTTTCTGTGTTGTACCACGTGACCTCAGGTTTAGGGCACAGCACAGCACAGCACTGCACAGCAAGGCACTGATCAGCATTGTATTGCAATTGTAGTAGGCTACCGTACTAATAGTAGAACAGCATTGTATTGCACAGCAGTAGCACAGCGCAGCAGGGCAAGGCATAGTGTGGCACAACACAGCAAAGCACAGCAAGGCACAGTGCCGTAAGGCACAGTACATTACACAGCACAGTACCACACTGCACCTCTCAGTATAGGTGTCTGTAGAAAGAGACCCTATAGCAGGGGTGTCAAACTCAAATTGACCGAGGGCCAAAATCAAAATCTGGAGCAAAGTTGCGGGCCATGTTGAAATTCGTGTTTCAACAGATTCCCATATAGTTCAAATGTGCCTGCAAAAATGCTGTTGCATATGAGTGTGAGCTGTTTCAATGGCATGGGCCAACTCATATTCCTGTGATATATGCATTTTCATGTTCAAATCTTAATACGCTACACAGTTATGGTGTATGTGGGCCAACTGTAATATACATTTGAAATGATCTCGCGGGCCAAATAAAATGGCTCCGCGGGCCGCGGGTTTGACATCCCTGCCCTATAGGCTTTTCTGTTCCCTTGTTTCTCATTTGAGTGCTGTCTGGACATTGGACATGCAGCTGTACTGTAGAGGCTTCTGGCCAACAGTGGTAGTCGTACCATATTTTTAAAAATGTAAACACAAAGTTTAGATTTGAGTAAAAGCAGTCGGATTACCTCCTGCCTATAGTGTATTTTGATACCATAGAGCAGAGAGAGAGAGAGAGAGAGAGAGAGAGAGAGAGAGAGAGAGAGAGAGAGAGAGAGAGAGAGAAGAGAAAGTGGGGAAAACAGAGAGTGAGAAAGAAGAAGATAACAGGCCAGAGTGACTTGCTTTGACAGCACCCAGCGGGATTAACGTCTAATCTGGGTGTCTGTGACCGGGCAGCAAGAGCATCTCCCATTGGTCCGCGCAGCCACCTTAATCTGAGCCTCAGACACAAACAAAGCGTTTCATTGGCTGAGCAGCCTCACTCCCATGTAATCTGGGTGTATACACACATCTTTCTCTGGCCATGCTCGGGTCAGTAGAGTTAAGCAAAAAAAATGTGTTGTGCTCTTTACAGACAAACTCAAACAGTTTTT
>NC_085867.1:24472544-24477544 GCF_034702125.1 Engraulis encrasicolus | reverse complement strand
CTTTCTTTCTTTCTTTCTTTCTTTCTTTCTTTCTTTCTTTCTTTCTTTCTTTCTTTCTTTCCCACCCCCTCCTGTCTCTCTTGGCCCCCCACCTCGCTCTCTCTGGGTTGAGACACATGAGAGAGTTAAACAGCAGAAGGAAATCTGAGGCCAACCATTTATTCTGCCCTCCCTTTATCCTCCATTATATTTCCCCATTTCCCCACTTTTATAAAGCATTAATAAAACTTAGAAGATAATTAGAAAATGTGTTATTATTCGGTTTGTCATTAGTTAATTATTTACTAAGTCTTCATTATGCTTTTATGCATTCATTATGATGAAGTGTTACCCCTTGTCTTTTTCTCTTCACCCTATACTTTCTTTGCATCTCTTTCTATCTGATCTATCCCAACCAAAGAAATAGTAGTTTTTAATATATAATACGTATAATAGTTTATAATAGTTTGTATAGTAGTTTCTCTTAAAATCTTTTCTTGAAATGATAAAGCAATGAATAGAGTGTGGCACTCTCACATCATCATAAAATTTACATTACATTTTGAGGGGCCTTATAGTTAGTTCGTCATATGCTCTTCAGCGTTCTTCATACGTTTGGCAGTGAAGAGAAAAAAATGACACCCTGACTCCCTCTGTAAGATGCTGAAAATTGCTTGGGCTGAAACGTATGTCTGTGCAAGCCTATGAAATAACAAAACAAGAATTGCAGTCGAAAGTGTGGCTTTTCTACATTATATACAGTACAGTAAGTGATCTAAAACCCAGGGATGGTGTGTTGCTACAGGGTACAATGGTATGTACCCCAAGTGATCTAAAAACAATATGATGTCAAGCTCACAGCAGTTGACATATTCTAACTTGATCGAAAATGATAGTGGTTGCAGGCGACATGTGGGATATTTCGAGATTGGGTTGATCTCTCTTATGTAAGTGATTCAAAAGGAAGTGACAGCTGTTGCAGGCAACATCGAAATCAGCTGTGTTGGCCAAGTATAAGTACAGTACAGTACAGTACATGTGCATTGCAGATTGTGCAAGTCATTGCATGACTCCACAATGTCTAGCTTAGTGTTTCTAAACAGGGGCTCTGCAGCCCCCCAGGTGGTGTTAGGGTAGCCTGATTATCATGACGTTCAAATCTCTTCGAGACTTGGTCTGACCAAGAGCATAACAACTAACGTTCTTAAACGGCATGGTTGACCCATCTCCCTTGGTTTGCTACTGGTCCAGGGCAGAAAAGGCTGAGCCAAAGTTTAAAACAAACATTTTCTTACTCCCAATAGAACGTCTTAAACTACGCCAACTGCCTTGAACACGCCTCTACCCAGGACCGTTGGAGATGCTCAAAGCTGATTGGTTCCCGACAAAAGCCGAAGGTGTTGTGTCACTGCGAGGGCAGAGCCTTGCGTAGTGTTAGGGAGCCCTTGCTGGGTGTTAGGAATTAGTGGGGAGAATTAGTTGTAAATGGGGGCAATATTAAGGGGAGCATTGGCAGGCTTATAATGTGGTTAAGGGGGTTATGGTGAGATTGAGAACCACTGATCTAGTGTTAACATGGTGACATGGTGGTTGCAGGTTACATTGGTGTGGTGAACCGCAGTCAGGCGGACATCGATGGCAAGAAGGACATCCACGCCGCCATGGCAGCAGAGAAGAAGTTCTTCCTCTCGCACCCCAGCTACCGCCACCTGGCCGAACGCATGGGCACACCATACCTGCAGAAGGTCCTCAACCAGGTGAGGCCCATCACACACACCCACACACGCACACACCCACACCCACACACACACACACACACACACACACACACACACACACACACACACACACACACACACAGTTTAATACTTTTATTTAGATCTCATCAGTAGGGCAGCATTACAGATCCAAATAGTGCTGGAAGCAAATTAGCAGTCGGTAAGGACTGATCAGAATCATAAAGTGCTATGCGTTACATTACACTGGTGTAAAATAATAGGCCATGGACAATGGGCACACACACACACACACACACACACACACACGACAGGATGCATGAGCGCCCGCCCACTACCCGCAGAAGGTCCTCAAGTAAGTGAGCTTACTTTACTTGCTGACTAACTGCACGTGATCCACGTCGATTAGATGAATGCCAGTCAGGGAATATTGCTGATCAGGGTTCCATGCTGGTGCAGTGAGGTGATCAGCAAAAGCAGCAAAAAAAAACACGTTGTCTTGACACCACTGGCGTAACGCAAGTACTTCAGGCCCCCCTGCAAGCTACCAAGAATGGGCTCCGGAATGAAAAAAGAGGGCCTAATATCATGTGGTGGGGGCCCGTTTCTTCAAGTCAAGGGCCCATGTGGGCCCCCCGCCTCGTATGGGCGCCCCTGCCTCGCGGGGGCTGCAGGGGTATACTTTACGCCCCTGCTTGTCACCATGTGACATGGAATGCAGAGCAGAAGACATAAACAGCATCACACACACATTTCCAACTGGAATGTAGGCCTATTACAACTTGCCTGTGCAAATGTCAAATGCAGGTCTGCGCTTCCGATGCTGCGAATGTAATTGGTTGATTATTCTTTATGCTCTCTTTCTGTCTGTTTCGTCTGACGTCATCAGCAACTGACCAATCACATTCGAGACACTCTGCCGGGCCTGCGCTCCAAGCTCCAGAGCCAGCTGCTGTCTATTGAGAAGGAGGTGGAGGAGTACAAACACTACCGCCCTGACGACCCCTCACGCAAGACCAAAGCCCTGTTGCAGTACGTATCACACACACACACAGACACACACACACACACAGACACATCTCCTTCCTTCTCGTCTCCTCTCCTCCTCTCCTCTCCCCTCCTCTCCCCTCCTCTCCTCTCTCCTCTCCTCTCCTCTCCTCTCCTACCCTATCCTCTCCTCTCCTTCCTTCTCATTACCTCTCCTCTCCTCTCATCTCCTCTCCAACTCTCCTCTCCTCTCCAACTCTCCTCTCCTCTCCAACTCCCCTCTCCTCTCCTCTCCTCTCCTCTCCTCTCCCCTCCTCTCCTCTCCTCTCCTCTCCTCTCCTCTCCTCTCCTCTCCTCTCCTCTCTTCTCTTCTCTTCTCTCCTGTCCTGTCCTGTCCTGTCCTGTCCTCTCCTCTCCTCTCCTCTCCTCTCCTCTCCTCTCCTCTCCTCTCCTCTCCTCTCCTCTCCTCTCCTCTCCTCTTATCTCCTCTCCACTCCTCCTCCTCTCCCATGCTCTCCTCTCCTTCCCTCTTCTCTCCTCTCCTCTTTTCTCTCATAACCTCTGCTCTCCTCTCCTCTCCTTTCCTTCCTTCTCATCTCCTTCCTTCTCGTCTCCTCTCCTCCTCTCCTCTCCCCTCCTCTCCTCTCTCCTCTCCTCTCCTCTCCTCTACTCTCCTCTCCTCTCCTCTCCTTCCTTCTCATTTCATCTCCTCTCCTCTCCTCTCATCTCCTCTCCAACTCTCCTCTCCTCTCCTCTCCTCTCCCCTCCTCTCCTCTCCTCTCCTCTCTCCTCTCCTCTCCTCTCCTCTCCTCTCCTCTCATTTCCTCTCCTCTCCCTCCTTCTCATTTCCTCTCCTCTCTCCTCTCCTCTCCCCTCATCTCCTCTCCTCTCCTCTCCTCTCCACCTCTCCTCTCCTCTCCTCTCCTCTCCTCTCCTCTTCTCTTCTCTTATCTTCTCTTCTCTTCTCTTCTCTTCTCTCCTCTTCTCTCCTCTTTCCTCTCCTCTTTCCTCTCTTCCTCTCCTCTTCTCAGGATGGTGCAGCAGTTCTCGGTGGACTTTGAGAAGCGTATTGAGGGATCTGGTGATCAGATCGACACCTACGAGCTGTCTGGGGGAGCCAGGATCAACCGCATCTTCCACGAGCGCTTCCCCTTCGAGCTGGTCAAGGTGTGTGTGTGTGTGTGTGTGTGCGGTGTGTGTGTGTGTGTGTGTGTGTGTGTGTGTGTGTGTGTGTGTGTGTGTGTGTGTGTGTGTGTGTGTGTGTGTGTGTGTGTGTGTGTGTGTGTGTTTGTCACGCTCGTGCGTAGATGTGTGTGCTTGCGTGAGTGAATCTACACACACACATTGATAGCTAAATGTGTTTGATGTTTTATTAACAAGTTCATAAATACACTGCACATGTGTTAAGTTACAGTAAACATGCAAATCTTCTTTGGCTTCAGAAATCGACCTAATCTCCCCCAATTATAAGACCATCCATAGTCCACACGTGTACGTGTGTGTGTGTGTGTGTGTGTGCGTGTGTGTGTGCGCGCGTGCTTGAGTGTTTACGAGCGTAGGTGTGTTTGTGTGCGTGTGTGTGTGTTTGTGTGCGTGAATCTACAAACACGCATTGATAGCTAAATGTGTTTGATGTTTTGTTAACAAGCTCATGAATACACACATGTTAAGTTAAACATGCAAATCTTTTCTGGCTGCAGAAACCCCAAATTGGTTGGCTGCACAACCTAATCTCCCCCAATTATAAGACCATCCGTAGTCCACGTGTGTGTGTGTGTGTGTGTGTGTGTGTGTGTGTGTGTGTGTGTGTGTGTGTGTGTGTGTGTGTGTGTGTGTGTGTGTGTGTGTGTGTGTGTGTGTGTGTGTGTGTGTGTGTGTGTGTGTGTGTGTGCGTGTGTGCATGTGTGCATGTAAGTTAAGATTATTGTAGATGTAGCGGAGTGTGTGTGTGTGTGTGTGTGTGTGTGTGTGTGTGTGTGTGTGTGTGTGTGTGTGTGTGTGTGTGTGTGTGTGTGTGTGTGTGTGTGTGTGTGTGTGTGTGTGTCTGCTTGTCTGCGCTTGTCTGTGTGTGTGTGTCTCTATGTTCTATATCTCTTCCTCTATCTCAATATGATTATGCTCCATATATTTGTTATTGATATTTTTCACGTACGTACCCCCTGCAGTGTGCTGGCGTAGCCCTAGTGGTAGGCTACACGTACTGTACCCCTGGTTGGGAAACACTGCCTTAAGGCCCAGAGCGCTTTCTCCAATCTGAGATCTGGCTCAGATATGACTGTGGAATTTCAGGCTTCTTTG
>NC_085867.1:24457544-24460044 GCF_034702125.1 Engraulis encrasicolus | reverse complement strand
CACTGAAGTTAAACACATGTAATTAATTTGGTGTAAAAGGAAGGGTTATACACATGAGGTTCCACGTAGGTTTTATTTTCAAGAAAGGTGTTATTTCCTTCTGTCTGGCACCTTCTCCCTTGTCCACGCAGTAGGTAGCTGGCAGTGGTGTGGTGGTTGGACAGGCACTTGTGTGTGTGTGTGTGTGTGTGTGTGTGTGTGTGTGTGTGTGTGTGTGTGTGTGTGTGCGTGTGTGCGTGCGTGCGTGCTTGTGTGTGTGCGCACACACACACACGTGTCCTCATGTAGTCTGCTGTTTGTAAAGCAGGGGTGTGTAGATGCTGAGCTCACTATGTGTCTGGCCAGGGACCAGGTTGCCATAGTAGCCGTGGAAAATAGTCTCCATGGAAACTGGTTTGCTTTGGTGTTGCTAAAAGCAAGATAGCGCCACAGACTACCTGTTATATGACTTTCAACATGTAGAACAATTCTGTTTAATACTAAACTGCTGCCTAATATAGAAACTGATGTATTGAAATATATACGTTCTGTGCATGTCTGTGTGCGTGTGTAGACAGGTGTGTGTGTGTGTGGGTGTGTGTAGAGCCTACGTATGGCCAGGTCTTTGTATGTATAAGAGTTGAGGATGTTAGCATGGAGCCTGGGTGACTGCTGCATGGTGACTCGTGAGCTCAGTATACTGCCCCCTGCTGCAGAGACACTGGCAGTGCATCTGGAGCACACAACTCCATCCTCCATCTTCCAGCGCCTTTAGCATCCAAGTCTGCGGGAAACACTGTGAAGTATCAGTGGAGCACCCCATTAATTTATCAAAGCCACTAGGAAAAGTGGACTATCATCGTGGTCCATTCACAGGCTTTAAGATGGAAACCAAAACCAAAATGGCCGCCACTCTTCCTGAGCAGTTCCAAAGCAAGGGTCTATTGAGCACACAATTCTGACCTTGATCTGACTTTTTGCTGTAATACTGGCCATATACATTTTATAACATATCCATTCCACAGGTAGTTAAGTGATGGCCCGGGTAGGTGGTAAACTCACACATTCAAGATGGCGAGCCTGTTTTCAGAGAAAGTAGCTCCATGGCAATGGAAGCATTGTGGGGGGAAAAGGCCAGTGGAGTTTGGAGATTGTGATGGAGGCTTCAGGTTGCTGAGCAAGTTTGGCTCTGGACTGCTGTTGAGCTGTTGGCCGAGAGATGCGGGTGGTGTGGGCTTTCTCTCTCTTCTGCTCTATTTCTTCATCTTTTCTTCTCTTCTTTGTTCCGAGAGAAGGAAGGATGATGAAGTGCTGTAGGTGCTTATGAGAGAAATGACCCTGACACCACACCTCCTGTTGAATGGCTTTTAAGGAGATAACAAAAATGTCTCACTTACCTTCTTCTTTCCCTATTTGTCCGGCTCTTTTGTTTCCTCATCCTTTTCCTACATCCTGCTCTTTTTCCCAGCACTTGGTCATACGCTTGAGTATTTCTCAGTATTTTCCCCTCCATGGATGGTTTCTTTGCGATTGGGCTGGCTTAAGTGGCCAGCGATTCTCCTCTTCGACTTTCGCTCTTTATTCTCTTTTTTCCTCTTTTCCATGTCTCTCTTTTCCTTTTCCTTTCGTTTGTTTGCCTCTTTTCTCAGTGTCAGTGGAAGATATCCCTTTTCTTACTTTCATATGTATTCTGCATCGCTCTATTTGCTCTTTACCTGGTTTCTTCTCTTTCTTGAGTCCGCTTTCCTTTTTTATGCAAACTATCTTTCACATCTTCTGCACACAGTTTCCTCTCTCGCCCTTACCTATCAATCTCCAGCTTGGTCTTAACCCCTCTTTTTCTTGTCCTCTACTCCTATTCTTTGCTCTATTATCTCTCTCTCTCTCTCTCTCTCTCTCTCTCTCTCTCTCTCTCTCTCTCTCTCTCTCTCTCTCTCTCTCTCTCTCTCTGTCTCTCTCTCTCTCTCTCTAATCTCTTCCCTCCTCTCTTTTCCTTACATTGGTCTTAACCCCTTCTCTGCGTTCTTTCTCTTGTTCTCTGTTCCTATACACTTCTCTCTTCTCTCTCTCTCTCTCTCTCTCTCTCTGTCTCTCTCTGTCTCTCTCTCTCTCTCTCTCTCTCTCTCTCTCTCTCTCTCTCTCTCTCTCTCTCTCTCTCTCTCTCTCTCTTCTTTCCATCCTCCTCCCTCCCCCTCTGCAGGACCGGCCTGTTTACCCCTGACCTTGCCTTTGAGGCCATAGTGAAAAAGCAGATCCAAAAGCTACAGGGTCCCGTCATCAAGTGTATAGATATGGTAGTGAGCGAGCTCACCTCCACCATACGAAAGTGTAGCGATAAGGTAACGCCAGCGCCAAACAATTACCCCCCACCCCTCACCCCCCCCCCTTCACTCTGAGTGCCTCACACTGTCACAAGTGTCACACACACTCACTCGTGTGTCGCCAGGTCTTCACGTTCGTCCATATCTGTCCGTCCGTAACCCTCACTAGTTTGGGTAGACCGATGGTTGCACCTTAGGAA
>NC_085867.1:24447544-24452544 GCF_034702125.1 Engraulis encrasicolus | reverse complement strand
ATGCGCTTGTTCTGAAAAAGCTTTTGAAAGTGTGACAGATAATACATATTTCGTTTTGTTCATAAAGAAATGAAAACTATGTAATGAATAATGAATAATTGTAAAAATCTGTTATACTGAATACAATATTTTGACCCAACACTAACCTGCACTACACATGTTGACATCAATGCTTTGTC
Source organism: Engraulis encrasicolus (assembly GCF_034702125.1). Classification (NCBI taxonomy): domain Eukaryota; kingdom Metazoa; phylum Chordata; class Actinopteri; order Clupeiformes; family Engraulidae; genus Engraulis; species Engraulis encrasicolus. The sequence continues at coordinate 24,452,365 of NC_085867.1, read as the reverse complement.
TTCTGCTCCTGTTCCTGGTGTCTTGAAGGTGTTGCTGTTGATTGATATCGAACTCTCCTACATGAACACCAACCACGAGGACTTCATCGGATTCGCCAAGTAAGACTTCAATACACACACACGCACATACACACCCTTGTGTACTTTTCCAATTATAAACTACTCAGGAATGCTACGTCAGAAATCTACTCCAATGTATATTAATGTACTTGGATCAATATGTCTTCTTGTTTAATTATGTTACAAGTGTAGTACTGTATGTATTATGTCCGTCTACCTCAGAGGGTCACAGCAGTGTTGATGTGTGACGTGCTTTGTTTGCAAGTTGCATAGCTAACATAATACATTAGTTGAAATTTCAAAACTGATAGCCAGTCCTAATATTGCATCGGTGCGTTACCAGTATGGTCCTCTTTCACGTGATGTCACTCTAAGAAGGTAGGCTATAAGTGGCATTCGGAAACCAGCCCGTGGCTTTGACATCGGGTTCTTTCCATATTCCTAACTCCTGTCCTCCTTTGTGCTTGTGGCAGCAGAAGTTGAATTCAATATAATTTTCTCATTTGCAATTGAGATGTTGGATTGGTAAAAAGTAGCCTGGCGATGACATCCTATGTTCTCCACCCAAAGATTTTGGCTCCGCACATCGTCTGGTAAAAGCCTCGAGCTCGGTTCTCTCAGTGTTTAGCCAATCAGCAAACAGTTGAGAGTAGTGACGCAGAACTCTCCTGCGAAGTCCGTTACTGATTGGTTAAGGTAACTATATTCACACTTTTGTTTTGTTATTTGTATGCTTTTGCGACGCTATATCGTAACAGTCATGCTAATAAAGCACAATATGGATTTTACTTTGAATTCGGAACTTCAATTAATTTAAATGGCAGAATAAGATCAGACCATCTACCACCCTCCATGGTGATGGATTCCTCCTAGCTTTTGCCAGACTGTTAGACGAGTCAACAGTGGCTCGCCCAGGCTAGGTAAAAAGTCCCCCAAAAGTAGTTGTGGCTAATCTGACAGTGGGGGAAACTGTATCGTTTTCTCCACGGAGGCGGGGCATCAGCGAAGCGTGAGGCCACAAGCACAAGTCGAGGACAGTAGATAAGATAATGGAATGGACACGTAAACATCATCACTGTTCACTGCCTGAAACTGGTAGTGGTATACTTCCGTCTCTGAGCCTTCTCCATATAGAGATTCTCTGTCGTATTCCTGCCTCGCTTCAACGCGAAACTTGATTGGCTAATACAGTAGATGAGTGTTATACGGTAGGAAGGAACTGTGCTTTTATGCCCTGCACGCTCTCTCTCTCCTACTAGTGCCCAGCAGAGGAGTGCCCAGAAGGTTGGAGGAGGGAAGAAGGCTCCCGGAAACCAGGTAAGTTAATTACGTACTACACAGCAACACCATCAGCATGGGACAGTGAGGGTTCACAGAAAGACCACACAAATTAAAATTGATTTAAAATCTTTTTTGTATTATTGTTGTTTTTTTGTAAGAGTACATTCCTTTTACATTAACTCGTCCTATTAGTTACAAAAACTGAAAGAGAACACATGCACGCGCACACGCACGCACACACATACACACACATGCACGCACGCACGCACGCACGCACGCACGCACGCACGCACGCACGCACTCACACACACACACACACACACACACACACACACACACACACACACACACACACACACACACACACACACACACACACACACACACACACACACACACACACAGGTGATATCGTCTGTTTCTCTCCCAGTGGTGGTGCTTACACAATGCCTGCCTTGGCCCATGTTACTACTGTGACATCATCTGGGTCTTATCGCTACAGTGCTTGAACCAGGGATGAGGTTGCATGCATCCTACTTTCTCTTCCTTCCCTCCCTCCTTCCTCTCTTCCATCCTTGTACTTCTCTCTCTCTCTCTCTCTCTCTCTCTCTCTCTCTCTCTCTCTCTCTCTCTGCATCTCTCCATCCCTCTCTCCTGTGGGGTTCCCTAGTGGGTGTCATGTGGGCCCCAAAGGTCTCTGTCCAGTAATGAGGACATCACTCTGAAACACGTCTCTATCAGTTCACTCCTCCATTCGACATTACTCCTTCTCTCTCTTCCTCCCTCCCTCTTGTTTCTTCCCTCTTTCCCTCCAACCTCCAATTTCTTTCTTTCTTTCTCTCTCTCTCTCTCTCTCTCTCTCTCTCTCTCTCTCTCTCTCTCTCTCTCTCTCAATCTCTCTCTCTCTCTCGCTCTCTTTCTCTGCCCCTCCATCTCTCCCTCCCTCCCTGCCTTTCTAAGGACATCAGTCAGAGATGTTTCTGCATCAGTTTACTGCTCTTGTTGTCATGACTACACCTCGGTATCAGTTTACTTGTCTGGTTGTCATGGGTACCGCCTCCCTCCCTCCCTCCCTCCTCCGGGTCCTCAATCTTCCCTCTTTCGGACACTGCACTCAGTCTGACCCCATGTGTTGTATGGTCACACTTGCACTGTTTGTTTCTGTTTGTTTGGCTTTTCCTCTGTGTGTGTGTGTGTGTGTGTGTGTGTGTGTGTGTGTGTGTGTGTGTGTGTGTGTGTGTGTGTGTGTGTGTGTGTGTGTGTGTGTGTGGTGTGTGTGTGTGTGTGTGTGTGTGTGTGTGTGTGTGTGTGTGTGTGTTTGTGTTTGTGTTTGTGTTTGTGCGTGCGCGTCTTACTGTGTGGAAATGTCTTGCTTGTTTAGCTTTGTGTGTTTGTGTGACTTTGCACTTGTACACTTCCCCTCAGTCCTTCTGAAGCGGTGTTTTGTTTTTGTTTTCGAGGACAATTTCCCTCCTCTTTACTCCGGCTTTGTAGTGTCTGCCTGTCTCCTCGTGTTACTTTGACATGCTGACTTTTGTTTTCTATCTCTTCTCTTCCCTCTCTCTTTGTCTTTTGTTCTCGTCTGCTTCTCTTCCGTTGTTACCCTCTGCTCCACGCATCACAGCAGGATGAGATTATGGTAAGTGTCCTGGGTGTGTGTGTTTGCGTGTCTGTGTATGTGTGTGTGTGTGTTTGTGTGTTTGTCTGCGTGTGTCTGTGTGTCTTTCGGTCTGTCTGTCTGTCTGTCTGTCTGTCTGTCTGTCTGTGTGTCTTTCGGTCTGTCTGTCTGTCTGTCTGTTTGTGTGTATTTGGGTGCGTGTGTGTGAACGCATGTGTGTGTGTAATTCAGAGTGTTTGTAAAGGAGGGACACACACATACTCACTCACACATACACACACACACACACACACACACACACACACACACACACACACACACACACACACACACCACACACTTGAAATCTATTTTAATCTATTGTAATGTTTAGTAAAAAAGCCGCGCTCCCGGGTGTAATTCTTGCAGTTTTAATCTTACTGGGTTAGCATGACAGACAGACGCTTCGGCCTAAGCCTTCTTCACTCTGTCTGTCATGCTAACCCTGTAAGATTAAAACAGCAAGAATTACACCCGGGAGCGCGGATTTTTACTAAACATGAACTTTGCTGTTTTCTCACACCTGAAGACCTTGTAAGAAACAATTGGGAGTTGAGCACTCTAAAAAAAATGTTTTGTTAATTATAATTGTGAGGGCGGGAAAGTGAGAGTGAACTCTTCATCTGTGTAATTCTGTTCACAAAGCAGCAGCCACGACATCCTTTTAGAGCCCCAGCTCAGAACAAATTGACCTCACTGTCTGTGTGTGTGTGTGTGTGTGTGTGTGTGTGTGTGTGTGTGTGTGTGTGTGTGTGTGTGTGTGTGTGTGTGTGTGTGCACTCAGTCATGTATGACCAGAGAGATATAGTCTCAGAGTGTTTACACGTCTTATTTCCATTATGGGTCATCTAGCGTGCTCTCTCTCTCTCTCTCTCTCTCTCTCTCTCTCTCTCTCTCTCTCTCTCTCTCTCTCTCTCTCTCTCCCCCGCTCTCTCTACTTCTCTCTCTCTACTTTGGTCATGTATCACCTGAGCTGGCCGTGTGCTCCAGTCTCTCTGCTGACAGCACTAACACATCTCTAATAGTCAGTGTTTCATGGGCCGGCTCATTGCAACCTCAATAGTGCTGGTGGCCGCTCATAGCTCAACTCAAGTAGGCTATTTAGCATCCCCCTAACACACTGCTCTTCCCCTATCATCTTGTCAGACTCCCATTTATACACAAAAAGGATTCTCTCGGTCTTCCCCATGTGCCATCATTCACACTCAGAGCAGATGGCAAGATATGATATGATATAGAATTCACAGGCCTGGAGGGATAGATAGGAGTAAATCCCAATAAGGGATATTTACCCAGTGAGAATGAGAACAGAGGAACAGGAACAGACTGGTGGAAGTAATTAGCTTTGTATCGAAGACAGAATATAATAAGCAGCGCTCAAAATTATTCAATTAATTAATTCAATTAATTGAATAAAAAAATAAGAAAAATTAGAAAAAAATAAGAAAATTGTTTTTTTCATCATGAGCCAAAATTGCCTATTAGATCTATCTAGTAGATGCCTAGTTTATCTTAATAGCCAAACACACACTCACTGTGGGTCAAAGTGGCTAGTAAGTTTGTCTTTTCTACAAACCAAACCGATTTTTCACTAGCTTTTGGCCGGTTGGCTGATGTTAACCCTATCGCGCCGGACGCATCATATTTGATGCATCAAATTCAAAGCCCTCTCCACGCTGACACAAAAAAAAATCCATCTCAAAAACATCCTGCGTGTCATTTCCAAACGTCCTGCAGTACACGGAAACCGCCACAAGAGAGCAGCGGTCAACAACAAGTTGATCACAGCTCGGCGAAAAATGCAAAAATGGAGTAGAAGCGGT
>NC_085867.1:24432544-24435044 GCF_034702125.1 Engraulis encrasicolus | reverse complement strand
GGATGTCCAATGTGGGTTGACTGAAGGTGCACTATGTGACGCCAGATGAAGTCTTTTTCTGATATCGACATGGCACCTAATGTTCAATGGGGGTAGTGTTGAACCAATACAAATGACCGTTCTGTACACACCACATGTCTTGCAGTAGTACAACTCACAAGTCTATACTAGAGGTGGAGAAACACAGGACCAGGCCAGGGGCCACATGCAGCCCGCAGAGCCATTTCATCTGGCCCGCAGAGCCTTCACAAGAAAGGCACCTTTTAAATTGAAAGTGATACGCTGACCCAACATTCTTGTCATAAAATGGCTTCCCATGACAGGGTTCTTGTGGGTTTAAGATTAACCAAGGCTACTAAATAGGGCTACATTTCATTATTATATGCAGCAGTGAGACAAACAAACTTTATTTATTATTATTGATACAGGCAAGTTGCTTATAGTAGGCTATCTGGCCTTTTGGCCAATATTCTGAACCAAATGTGGGCCTTGAGCCAAACCAATTGCCCACCCCTGTTCTACAGTCTGCAGCCATTATTATAGCTGCACGGTAGCCTTGACTGTATCATTAAGAATCATTTAGGGTTTGGACATAGTCTGCCAGCAGTCTAAAATGATGGCCAATTCAATCAAACATTTTCTCATCCTCATGAGATGGAAAGAATGGTCGTCGCACACTCGGAACTTCATGCAGTTACACGTAATAAGACCAACTTGAAGTCTTATTAACTCAACTTCAAGTTGAGTCTAATTGTCCGCCGTACGCACCTCACACTGTGTGCCTTTACAGAAACTCGAAGAAATCCTCATACAATGGAAAATATGAGAAATATGAGAAAAAACTTTCAAAACGCCAGCAACTTATCTCCTCCACTCTCAGATACACAGTGTGGCCAAATAAAAGGTCGCCACCAAAGAAATGTCATACACAGTAATATTTTTTGGACCGCCTTTATCTTTGATTATGCACTATTGGTTTTGTACTGTTTCAATAAACTTCTGCACTGTATTCACAAAATGTATTCCCTTCCAGTGTTGCATTAAAGGTACACTGTGTAAGATGTTTAGTTGTTTATTTCTAGAATTCATGCTACCCATTCACTAATGTTACCTTTTTCATGAATACTTATCACCACCATCAAATTCTAAGCATTCATTATGACTAGAAAAATTGCACTTTTCATACATGAAAAGGGGATCTTCTCCATGGTCCGCCATTTTGAATTTCCAGAAATAGCCATTTTTAGAAAAATATTAGTGTATTACTTCGTGAACTTTCATGAAAAGATCAAATTTGGCAATAGGCAGCCCAGTTTCAATGAGCAGCATAGTTGCAGTACCTTTTTTGACCATTTTCTGCACAGTGTACCTTTAAGGCTTCACCAAGATCTTGTATTGATGATGGTAGAGTCTGAGCACTGTGTAAAGCTTTCTTCAGCATACCCCAAAGACTCTCACTGAAGTTGAGGTTCTGGAGTCTGTGGTGGCCAATCCATGCGTAAAATGGATGACTCATGTTCCCTGAACCATGCTTTCAAAATCTGAGCCCGATGAGTCAGGAAAGAAAAAAAATCATTGATAGAATGATCTGTTCCATATGTGTGGTCGGTCACCCCTCTATAACAAGGTCTTTGTCACTTCAAGGTGCACAAAGGTGCACAATGTATAACTAATGTTGTAATAAAAACTACACCGCTTTTCATCAATCCAAAAAAAACCCCTATAGAACCACATAAACATACAGGTGCACAAACGGATCAGTGGCATCCCATATGACTTAAAGTCTATCCATCTTGTTACCCTGCCCAGTGACCCCTCCCATTTCAACATGACCCCATTTCAATGTTTGTCATGTTTGGAGGTTGGGGTGCGCACATCAACAAAGCAGTAATCCAGGTGCCAGACAAGTGGTCCGCACACTGGGTATTAGCTCCAAAAATATAAACTTTATTTCATTTTTACATATGGCAACGTTTCGATCCAGCAGAGGGATCTTCCTCGAAGGAAGATCCCTCTGTTGGATCGAAACGTTGCAGAATATAAAAATGAAATAAAGAGTATATTTTTGGAGCTAATACCCAGTGTGCGGACCACTTCATCACAATATTTGTCATGTTCGCACAGCATTTCCGACGTACTAGTTCTGGTTAGACTGCCTATAGCCCTTTTGAATGATTTAGCTGTAGCAACCGCTAGCAAAATAGTAATGGTGTCCCCCTTGTAAGCATGGATAATCAGGTGAATATGACTGATTATCACATCCACCAGACTCAACAGAAAACCGCTCGGAGACCAATCCATCATTTCTTCAAGACCCTTTTTATGATCATTCCTTGTATTAGCTTGTAAAAGCTGTGTGTGTGTGTGTGTGTGTGTGTGTGTGTGTGTGTGTGTGTGTGTGTGTGTGTGTGTGTGTGTGTGTGTGTGTGTGTGTGTGTGTGTGTGTGTGTGTGTGTGTGTGTGTGTGTGTGTGTGTGTGTGTGTGTGACATTCACAAAAA
>NC_085867.1:24372544-24397544 GCF_034702125.1 Engraulis encrasicolus | reverse complement strand
AATATTGGTAACACTTTACTTTACGGATCGCTAATAAGGTGTTAATTTCATACTAATTTCTCAGTAATTTCAGTCTAATTTTATGGTAATAACTGCTTGTTATTAGTAATAACAGCAAAATAACCATATGGTTTCCAGTGCAATTACACTATAATTTATCATTAATAACAGCAAAAATAACCATACAGTTTCCAGTGCAATTATGCTGTAGTTTCTAGTTAATAGTAGGCTAATGGAAACAGCTACTATGTCATCATAGTAGTTAGGTGGTAGGTATGCCAGTAACTAAACGGTATCAGCCGAAGTAGTTTCATACTAATTAGGCTACATCAGGGCCGTAATGTGCAATATTTCCTCTTCCTATGTTATTGCATAGAAACAACCACCCAAGCATCCTTGTATTATTTCTGCTTAATTACCTTGTAAACAATTGAGTAGTTATATGGAAATAAGATAGAATCAGGGCCGTAAAATGCATTATCACCTATTCCACTCAATTTTATGGAAATTACATATTTTCATGGTCTTAAAATGTCTTATTTCTTATTTCCACTCAATTACTTAGTTATTATCATTTTTAATACAATATAGACTAGCCTACTATGAAGTGATTCAAGTACACAGACAAACACATTGTGTGCAAAACTTTATTTAGTTTTCCAATCAGTTATGAGATTCATGTTCACTGATGTGAGGTTGTCAATCTGCCACCATCCAGAGGAAGTCCTGTGAACACAAACAAACAAACAGAGAAGTCAACTGCAAGACCGGTTTCACCACGTTTATTTTTTATGTTATCAATTCACCATCGCTAAATTTGCTTCTGAAATGCAGTACCATGTTAAATGCACGTTGTAAATCTTCCTCAGGCTGACATCGTTGCTGATTTACAAAGGCAAACTCTAGCTAGCACCTAGCTTCAGTCATTGAAAACATGGTGGGCAGAGCTAGCTAGAACTAGTGGCACAAACACGGCTGATAAGACGTGTTTGCAATGTATACAGTTAAAATCCTTCAATGCTCAGAGACAAAATGAAAGCAGGTTAAAGCTAGAACTACATTAAAAGTTCGTTGTCAGGAAGCTTACCTTGCCTGGCTCTGCTGCATTGAAGTTGAACTAGCTCGCGGTGGCGGCGAGTCCTGTTGTTGCTAGGCAACGAAAGTTTGGTTACTGCAGAACAGGAGCGTCCCAATCAGTATACTTCTGTACTTCAAGCACACTCGTTCTAGTTGTTATACGCGCTGCCCGCTCTGCTTGCAGTATGGCTCAGAGACGCTGACGTTGTTTAATTGAGTACCCTGACACACAAGGGTGGAGTTTGAGACGCACCACACAGTGCTTTCGCACGCAGGCAGCAACCAGGGTTACTTTCAAGGTGAGCTAAAATGGTCTTGATGTTGATTTCATCCACCTTCAATCGTCGAATTACTTTAGCCTTATGCAAACATGTTTTATGAGTTAGTGTTAGGTTTATGTTTGTTCTGGAAATGAAACGGCATACAGAAGTACCTTTACAATGGAAACCACTAGCTAGCTTTGCCCACCATGTTTTCAATGAAGCTAGGTGCTAGCTAGAGTTTGCCTTTGTAAATCAGCTATGTTGTCAGCCTGAGGAAGATTTACAACGTGCATTTAACATGGTACTGCATTTCAGAAGCAAATTTAGCGATGGTGAATTGATAACATAAAAAAATAAACGTGGTGAAACCGGTCTTGCAGTTGACTTCTCTGTTTGTTTGTGTTCACAGGACTTCCTCTGGATGGTGGCAGATTGACAACTTCACATCAGTGAACATGAATCTCATAACTGATTGGAAAAATAAATAAAGTTTTGCACACAATGTGTTTGTCTGTGTACTTGAATCACTTCATAGTAGGCTAGTCTATATTGTATTAAAAATGATAATAACTAAGTAATTGAGTGGAAATAAGAAATAAGACATTTTAAGACCATGAAAATATGTAATTTCCATAAAATTGAGTGGAATAGGTGATAATGCATTTTACGGCCCTGATTCTATCTTATTTCCATGTAACTACTCAATTGTTTACAAGGTAATTAAGCAGAAATAATACAAGGATGCTTGGGTGGTCGTTTCTATGCAATAACATAGGAAGAGGAAATATTGCACATTACGGCCCTGATGTAGCCTAATTAGTATGAAACTACTTCGGCTGATACCGTTTAGTTACTGGCATACCTACCACCTAACTACTATGATGACACAGTAGCTGTTTCCATTAGCCTACTATTAACTAGAAACTACAGCATAATTGCACTGGAAACTGTATGGTTATTTTTGCTGTTATTAATGATAAATTATAGTGTAATTGCACTGGAAACCATATGGTTATTTTGCTGTTATTACTAATAACAAGCAGTTATTACCATAAAATTAGACTGAAATTACTGAGAAATTAGTATGAAATTAACACCTTATTAGCGATCCGTAAAGTAAAGTGTTACCGATAAAATAAAATGAAATAAGATCATTAAAATAAGATAAAAATTCTGTCACAGGTCAGTTTAACTGCTATATTGCTGACCTGACCCATCGATTGGACATGCAAACCGATGACTATAGAGTTCAGATGCAAACTAACTCCATTTCTGACCTGCACTTCTATATTTTTAAAGAACCCCATTGTTGGTTTGGTTTACAATTATGTACTTGATAATACAAATAAATAGTTATATTACATAAATAAAATAAAAAATGTGCAATTTTGATAGCTTTGTATTAAATAAAAATGAATAAAGATTATTTTCTGAAAAGGCTCTTAGGGGGTTTTGCATCTGAACTCTTCATGTATTGTCAATTGATATTGGGAACAGCCTGAACATGTGGAAAAGGCCTGGGCCCTGTTATAAGGCTTAAAGAGGCAACAGCATTGGCCTGGTGCAGCAGCAGACACCCTGGTTGACCTGACATGCATGGATGCTTGTTGTGACCTGATGACCTGCATACTAATTCATATGTGTGTATCTGTGTGTGTGCGTGTGTGTGTGTGTGTGTGTGTGTGTGTGTGTGTGTGTGTGTTTTTGTCTGAGTGTGTGTTCGCGTGTGAAAAAGTATGCTGTGGTGCACATCTTTTCCTCGGTCATGGAAAACTGAACGATGTGTCTGATCTCTTGGATGAGATGTCTAATTATTGATGAGATGTATCATGATGTGGCGTGACGTATTGCAGGTGTATCGCTTTATATCCTGTGGACACAAAGACACACACACACACACACACACACACACACACACACACACACACACACACACACACACACACACACACACACACACACACACACACACGGAACATTAAGGTCACCTCCAGCTGTTGCGAGGGACAGAGGCCATAGGTCATATGTACAATAGGTGTCACTGCTATGTGTCTTCTCATGGCATGTCACACAGCCCGTTGGCTCTGTTATTCAGTGTTGCCATGGAGACACTCACCAAGGCAACTACAGTCTGTTGCGTGTGTCGTGTGCACTGTATGTTTGTGTGCAGTGTAGGGTAATCCGGCTATAGTAACAAGTTACAGTTACAAGTTACAGTCTTGCACCCACTATTTGTTCCAGCCAGAGATGGGACCAAGTCACTAATTTGCAAGTAACAAGTAAGTCCCCCAATTCAAGTCACAAGTTAAGACACATTTGACCAAGTCAAGTCCCAAGACATGCCCAAGTCAAGTAAAGTCCAAGTCCAAGTGTATTTTTTCCCAAGTCAAGTCACCATGTATTCTATGCACAATCTTGACAACTACTGGTGCTTATGGTCATAAATGATGTACCTCTTCATGCTGCTATGCATGACCCCATTTGCAAGTCGCATTCTCATACAAAAATAGTAGGTACTGGCAAATCATTTAATTTTCTTATTTTTCACGTAATATTTTCACATACAAATGTGCAAAATGTAGAAAAGTGCAGAAAATGGAATATATGTAGAGTTGGCATGTCATTGCAAGTCATTGCAAGCTAAAAGTCAAGTCTCGAGTCAAAAGTGTACAAGTCAAGTCACAAGTCACATATCTGGTTCCAGCCATTCACTGTACCAATTCATGGGTGACAAACAGGTGATTTCACAAATTACTTGCTGAAGTAAATAGAACAAATAATGGGTGCAGGACTGTAGCTTCAGCAGCCGACTTACCCAACACTGTATGTATATGTGTCCAGTGTTGTAAGGTAGATGGCAGCCAGTATCTCAGAGAGAGATCTGATGTGTGCTTCCATCTGACCATGTGTACCATGCATAACATACACTCTACCATTCTAAGGTTCCTCTGCCAGCTAAACTATATAGTACTACTATATATAGTTCATGAACTAGTTCATATTTTGATAAAAAACGTTCATAAAAATAAGTTCATAAAAACGTTAACTGAACACACACACTATTTACTGCCTAATGAACCAGTGAACAAACTACGTATACACCTTCGTTAAATGGGGTGTCACATTTCCGTAGTGTTCAGATGAAAACCCAGCTAAATACATTGCAGCCCCAATAATGTAAGATGAAAGGTAACACATACCGTTTCACTGTTCTGATAAAAAAAGTAAAATCTGTCTGTGGTGTTATATAGCCTTTTGTAAAGAAATTGAACAATATAACTCACAACAGCATATATCAAAAAGAGCTGTATGAATTAGTTCATTTTTGGAACTATGAACGAACTATTAACTATAAATAATTATGAACTATGAAAAAACTTGTTCATTTTTACATGTGTGAACTGAACTTTGAACAAGTTCCTGTAGGCTAGAAAGTGAACTTTCCCATCATAGACGACACATATTCCTCCGAACTAACAAAACTTAATGATGAAGGTAGTACATGTATATTGAAGGCATTCTAACATGCAAACATTTTTGTGCATACTACTGATAGACACTGTAGTCCCTGTTTGGCAGAATCACAATATCCCATTGTAGCAGTCATTGAGGAACTCCATGTCATTTTAAATGTATGTTTATATGTGACAGCATTTTTGTCTCTGTCGTCATGCTGTACACTGTATTTCCACTGTCAATGTTATAGTGTCTGTATTGATGTACCTGTATGTGTGCGTTCACTGTCTGTCTCTCATCCCCTGTGTCCTGTGTGTGTGTGTATATCTCTGTGTCTCCATGACAGTCGACGACCCCCACCATCCCCCTCCAGGCCCCAAAGATCCACAGACTCCGCCTTCGTAGACTATTAGACCCCTCCCACCCACTGACCCGCCCACCTCCACGAAGGACAGCTGGAGCAAAGTTGTGCGTCCAACCAAAATCAGCCGGCCACCTCTCCCAGACACCTAGACCCTCCCACCATCTGCGCCTTCCCCGCTCCTAATCTCCCGACATGAACTGTAGACATGTACTGTAGAATAAACCCCACATCAACACAAGAACCAACACGCGCACACACGCGCGTGCGCGCGCACTCACGCACACGCGCGCACACGCACACACACACGAACACACACATGCACGCGCGCACGCACACACACACGCACGCACGCACGCACGCACACACACACACACACACACACACACACACACACACACACACACACACACACACACAGAAGACCACAAGACCTTTGTGTTGTGACCTTTGTCCTGGAGTGTGTGTCTAGTAGGCCGAGTGCTGTATGCATGGAAGGAGTGAAGTTTGAAGGAGCTTGTGCTGTCTTGTAGTTTTAAAAAACATGTATTTCCTTCTCTTCTCTTAAGCGCCTCTTTCTTCCCTTACACCAATCTTCCACCTCCCTGTCTTCTTCTTCTTCTTCTTCTTCTTCTTCTTCTTCTTCTTCTTCTTCTTCTTCTTCTTCTTCTTCTTCTTCTTCTTCTTCTTCTTCCTGGTGTTTGGGAAGTAACTAGCTTCTTCTCGGCTCATCTTGTCTGTGTGGGCCAAATGCATTATCTCTGCCGAGTAACTTCCTGGATGGCGACTGTTCTGGGATGGATCAGGGCCGGATCTGGGCCACTAGTGAGCCGGATCACAGCCAAATCTGGATTCTGATCCATTCTGGTCTGAGTGTCGAGAGATAACTGCATCTTCTGAAGTCTGTGTTTATTTATGTTTGTTTGTTTTGTTTGTTTGTTTATTTGTTTGTTTGTTTGTGTAATCGAATGTGTCATTTTTCAGTGATCTGTCTTGCTCTTCTTGTCCGTCTTCAGCTTCTGCTAAGCTCATGTGGATAACTGAGCGATTGGGACAAACATTGTATCTAATCGCAGCCCACACACATTAGCAGGGCTTAAACATCGTCATTCGGCATTATCTGTAACCATATAGCAACGTGCGGCATGCGGTTGCTCATCCTTCCCTGGCCTTGGTCGAAAACTCAGTTATCCACAGAGCGTATATTCTTCTCTGGCTTTATTTCTTCATCTTTTCACTCTGCACTCTTTTTTCTCCTTGAACTTTCTTTTTTCCCTTTTTTTTCTTGTCTTCTGTTTTTGTTGTCGTCGTTTTCTTTTGCTCAGCCGTCCCAGCAGGGGCAGTCCCACTCGCCCCGAGAGTCCCCTGCCTCCGTTCGACTCCTGATTTGTTTTCTTTTTCTTTTCTTTCCTTTCTTTCTTTCTTTCTTTATTCCTTCCTTCCTTCCCTTGTCCTCTTTTTCCTCCCTCTCTCTTCTTCCCTCTCTCCCTTCTGTGTTCTTTGCAGTGGGAAATGAGGAGCTTGCATCAAAACTTCACTGAATGAAAAAAATACAACCCCACTTAACCCCACCCTGACAGAATAAAAACATGAAAATTAACTCACCAACCAACCAACCAACCAACAAACAAAAAGAGCCAACGAAGCAAGGCAGCCACTTTCCCACCACCAGCACCGACAACCAACAGGCCAAATCGCACGCTCCCTCTCATGTGGAACAGAAGAGAGAGAAGGAGGAAGGAGTGGAGGAAAGGAGGAAGGAGTGGAGAAAAGATGACAGTGGACTCAATTGGGACACTGCTGGTGATGTCTCCATCCTCTGAAGGATGACGAGGCGGAGGAAGATGGAGGGAGGATGGAGAAGGAAGGAGGAGGAAGAGAGGGATGGAACATGGAGGAAGTCTTCATGGTTTGTGTTACGTGTCCCCAAGAGAGGCGATTAGCACGCACAGTACAGTTTGACCTTCAGCTCCAGGGTTTGACCTTGACCAGGATGCAATGTTGATGTTATATTCAGGATGTGATGTATTATTCTGTGTGTGTATTTCATAATTTACCCCACCCCGTCAACAGGCTTGTACACTAGATGTACAAATATAATGTTCACTATGTCTAACAGTTAAATCAATGCTTAAAGTTTCTTTTGTTTCGGACATGTTCAAGTTTTATCTTTTACCTGTTTCGACGGAGAGACTTCCATCTTCATCAGAGGTTCACATGGATGTTGAAGTGAGATGTACTTTAACCCTCTGATGAAGACGGCAGTCTCATCGTCAAAACATGTCAGGTAAAAGATAAAACTTTAACATGTCCGAAACAAGAGAAACTTTAAGCATAGTCTTGTACACACGGTTTCAGTCATGTGGCACTGTGGTGATTGACTAGTGTGTTTGCCTCTCCTCCTAACTTTCTCTCTATTTCCGAGCACCACATTTGCACATAGAACCAATCAGTAAAACTTTGCGAGGGCGGGATCTACTTAGAATGTGCAATATTTACCTCTAGGGGGCAGACTTTAACCAGATGTCCTCACTCACACACAAGACACATCTTAGATGACCTGTTTGTTGCAGAGCCGAGGCAAACACAGCAGTCAAAGTCCGCGTCACACTACTCATTTTTGTGCAAATACACACACACACACACACACACACACACACACACACACACACACACACACACACACACACACACACACACACACACACACACACACACACACACACACACACACAGAGGCTTTGGTGGTGGTGGTGGGGGGGGGGTGATCAGGTTGGTGATGGCGTGATACAGAAGGGATAGCATCTTCTCTTCTTGTGTTGATAAAAGCATCTTGTCCTATTCTTGTGTTGAACACCAACTGGGTTTGGAAGCAAAAGAGAAAAAAAAACTTCTACCCTACTCTGATATTCAGTAGGCCTATGCATCAGGGCAACACAATGACATTAGTATTAGTATTTGACACACACACACACACACACACACACACACACACACACACACACGCACACACGCACACACACACACACACACACGCACACACACACACCCTATTCACAGATCTTGTATGACCCATCCCTTTTGTGTTGGTCTGCCCACTGTAGACATTTCTGAAAACCACGGGCTGAAACCCAACTACCTTCCCAAGCCTTAGGCGCCACAGTTAGCATCTGTGTCTCTTGTGGTTGGCAGCAGTGGTGATGACTTTGAAATAGTTTTGTTTTTGTTTTTATTTTGTTGTTGTTCAGCATGGCATCAGCTCACCTGATAGGCCTACCAACCCCCACCCTCCACTTAAGGTGGACCACATGAAACCTGTTAAACTTCAAAGCACTTGCCTGTGCTTGAATCCTTCTTCTCCTCAACAGTCCCGTCTCCAGAGAATGCCCCAGCCCCTCTTCGCCCTTAGCTCACTTCTGCCTCCCAAGCCCCAAGTCTCAGCAATTGAAAAAAAAAAACTAGCAAAAAGAGAAAGTGAGTTTACTGTCAAAGGAGTAATTAAAAAAATAGTTTATCATGGACATATCCTAAATGTTACTTATGTTTGATGTGCACCTGTGGAAAACGTTCTTCCACTGTTTAGACTCTAGTTGACATGTACGATTAATGACTATTCAACTGTTATGGGTAATTTATCTTGAGTAATTATGACATGAAATTACTGGTATTTAAAAGATCACCGAAAAATGTCAAAGGGGGAAATAATTGTGATATGTAAAAACTTAAGATTTGAAAAAAAAAAGAAAAAAAAAGAGTGGTTCTTTTTCCTGTCAGTTGTATTGTAGGCTGTGATTGTTGGAGTGTGTATTCTTTCCTTGGATTGCGACTGATCGATTTGAGTGTGTGAGATTCTTCAGGGCTGGACATCCACCCTGTCGCTGACTGATGACGGCTGGACGAATGTGTGTGTGTGTGTGTGTGTGTGTGTGTGTGTGTGTGTGTGTGTGTGTGTGTGTGTGTGTGTGTGTGTGTGTGCCTGTGAGAGAGTGAGAGCAATTGTGTGGCCAGTATGTGTGTGTAATTATCTTGTCCAGCTGTGACATGTCCTGTTTCACCGCTGTGGGTTGAACGAGTCTCTGTAGCAGGACTGACTGTGCTTTGTCAAGACATTAAAGTCAATGTACCAAAAGAAAATGCTGATGTGTTACGTGTCTTCATTTACTGTCAAGGCCTGTGTGATGCTCTTCTCTTCATTATTGTATACACTATGTACTGTGTACACACACAGTTAGTTTTTGTAACTTGTTGCCTGAAATGTCTATTGTCAAAAAAGAATACTGCGAAATTTTTACTATTACACTGTAGCATAATTAATATTCAAATAAACCACATACAATTTTAAATTCTCACAAAATATAGATACATATCTATTGGTTTAATAGCCTATGGCTGTGTATTGTTTTTCGCCCATGCAGTATGCTTTATGATGGCTCTGATGGCTTTTACTCCAAGGAGCTTGAGGGTACGGTGTAGTGAGAGGTCAGCAAAACCCTGACAACTCTGAACCATTACAAAATTGTTTGCATTGTTATGTATAATTTCTCTTCTCTTAATGTCGCATTGCGCTGTTGGTAACAGTGCCACATCAACAACATACAACTGTGTAGTACATCAACACCGTACAAATATTGAAGAGTCAATATCGCATTGCTGAATCAGTTTTATTTAAGAGGGGGAAAAATCATATCAGGAGAAAAAAAATCACATCAGAAATATACTGCTGAAAGCAATTTCAACTGCATTTATTCATGGTTTCCTTCATTCTTTCCAACAGCCTACAATGCATTAAAAACTGATTAGTTCAGATAATTATTCCAAATAAATAGAATATTTTTGTCATTTATTTAGTTAACCATTTTTTTCTTATTAAATCTCACACCGCTCCCCTTGCCTACCTACATATACCCATAATCCTCCTGGCCTGCCCTCCAGCTGATGAGCTCATTGGTCAGCAGGGTACATGCAGGAAGTGGATCATGGAGCTTCACTGGGTGACTCAACAAATGCCATCCAGTACCATTCGCCACCAACGCTGCTCTCTGATGCCATGGGTTCATTCTAATATGCGACCTTGCGTCCTCCACTTGAGCTTGTGGCCTCACGTTTGACTGATGCCCCACCTCCGTGGAGAAAACAATTAAGTTTGCCAACTGTTAGACTAGCCAAAACAATTTTTGGGGGACTATTCTTCATTTACCATCCTGTTGGAAAATGAGAAAATGACTTCACAATTGAGCTTTTGCGACATATTGAAAAATAATGCTGTTGTCAGTGATGTCATCACAATGTATTACAGGTACTTCCTGGTACGAGGCCACAAGCACAAGTGGAGGATGCAAGGTTACATATTGGAACGCACTCCAAGTGTTTCACATCGGGCTTGAAATGGTGTCAATTTTTGGGCAATCTCGTCCAAACATCATCCATACGATACATACCACAGGGGGTGGAGTGGGGGTATGGGTTAGTTAAAAGGGACGGCTGGTTGAGACTGTCCAAAAACACCCGCATCTGAAGTGCAGAATGCATGATTAAACCTGCAGTCATCTTGTACAAGCCCGTTTCCAATCTGCCCTGTGATGCAGAGAAAGCAGTGCTGCTGACGTAGGAGGGATAGCAGGAGCCTCGGTGATGGCTCCCTCACCACTAACCTGCATGCCTGCTGTTCTCACAGAGCCCAGCAGGGGGCTCCAGGCTGCTCATTTATTCGCCCACTCACACCAATCTTAAATGAATATACAATATGTTACAGAGTTACAGTATGTACAATGTCTTACATACAGACACCAGAAGTGAGGGCTGAGTGACAGAAAGCCTCGGTCTTCTGTTGACAATAGAGGCTCACAGAAAATCACACACACACTTGACTTGCGCACATTCACACACTTGTGAGGAAACAATCATTCTGTGAATAAAGAAATTAAACACAGCTCTTTTCTCTGAACGGTAAACTATCCCCCCTCCAAGAAAGCAAAAGAAAACAAAAAACAAACAAACAAAACAAAACAAAAAGAAACCAAACATCCACCTCAAGGGTAAAGGAACACACGACTGACAAAAAGTGCTTATTTCAGGGTAGACCCGGACTGGTTTGTGACGTGTAAACCACAAGCCCGGCTACAGTGATGTGAAAGCATACTGTATACACACTCCAAGGATCTCAAACTCTGTCTCTCTCACACAACCACCCACACACACACCCACCTCTTCTCCACACAAGTTGTACACCATCCTGTTACCATGACACACAATTCTCGCACAGCAGCCAAGATTCTAAAGCACTACGCTCGGTTCTGGAACCTCTGCTTAGCAGGCAAGAGTACCCTGCTAATGTGGACAGCAAACATCAGTCACTCCAAATCAAAAACAAAAAAATCATTGACCATCTCACACGTTTTTTTCTCACACACACTTGCAGGCATACATGCACACACATGCACACACGCAAAGGCGGCAACTCAAGTGCAAAATCCTGTGTGTGTGCTGCTAATTATTGGGGATGAAATATCTGGGAATGGAATTTCTACACTTTCTGTGACTAGAAAATAGAGTTTCTCTCCTCCCTCCCTCCCTCCCCTATCTCTCTCTCTCTCTCTCACACACACACACACACACACACACAGGCTTCTTAATATATATATATATATATTTACATCCTCACCTTGTCTGATATGATTGTTTATCCCTCTCACACACTTGAAACGCTCAGAGAGACATTTTTCAAGGGCGTCAGAGGCCAGGTCACCTGTCTGACTCTCAGCCGGAAGACCGCCAGCCTCATTGAGCTTTCAGACAAGTGTGTGTGTGTGCGCGTGTGTGTATTCATTCAGTAAACCAGTCAGTCACCACACAAGAAAACTCTCTTCTCCTCGCACGCACACACACACACACACACACACACACACACACACACACACACACACACACGCACGCACACGCACACACACACACACACAGAAAAGACAAACGCAAATCCAGTAAGTGTTTTGCAATGCTATAGAGCAGTGTTTCTCAAAGTGGGGCGCAAGCCCCCCTGGGGGGGCGTGGAGGCATCGCAAGGGGGGCCTGTGACATCTGATTTTGGGGGTTTTTCCCCCAAGGATATTATTTCCTGTCTCTCCAATAAGCAATACATTTTAAGCCCTCACCAACATTATATTGTAAATTGTCATAGATTTGAATAACAAAGGAAATGAACACACGTCCCTCTTTTTAAAAAATCTCACCAGTCACCTTTCCTTTGATTCTGCGCAGTGCAGCGATTGTAAAATCAGTCTGCGCAAGTACTGCTGTTGCTTGGGGGGGCTCGGAAGCATTCAGACCATCCGAAGGGGGGAATGATGGGAAAAGTTTGAGAACCACTGCTATAGAGTACAGCCTTTATCTCTTAGTGCCCAGTGATGGAGAGGAGACTGTATGTCTGATCCAGCTTCCAGTACTAACTACGATGATGAGGATGATGGTGGTGGTGGTGGTGATGTTGTACTGTGCTTGATATGCTAAAACTAATGTGGCTGTCGGCTCCCAATAAGCGCTCCATACTTTAAATACAGTAGGAAAGACAACATTTCCCAAGATGCAACTCTCCCACTCACCAATCCCCAGGGGAGGTGATATTCACAACAGCGCATTCTCTCAACCTCTCTTGATGTACAGACATTGTGTCCAGTTCTCAGTGTTTTAAAAGGGCAAGGTGTGCAGGGATGGGAATAAAGTCTATGCCAAAATGTTACTTACGTCTCTTACGAACACACACGCACACACATACACAGACAGGGGAAGAGCAGGAATCCTAAGCTTAGCACGAAGCTGTCTCTCTCTCTCCCTCTCTCTCTCTCTCTCTCTCTCGCTCATCAGCTTAAGTGTTTAATACTTCATCATGACCACGTACAATGTTCCCACTACTACTAGCCAACACACAAGTGGCCCCACATCACCACCGCGCTCCACACCAACACACAAGGCACCATCTCCAGGGCCCAGTTCACTCACTTCACTACAGGTGTGAGTTGCTGTACTTCCCTACATAGGCTGCATGTTGTCTACCTTGAGTTAAGTTTCTCTACTTAGGCAGCTAGCTCTGTACCGAGGCGAGGGCGTGAGTTTTCTACCTAAGGAGTGAGTTACTTCTCTTCTGTGTAGTGCACTAACAACAAGTGTACAAGTGAACATCTCAGTTCCTAGTTTTGGTCTTGTTGTTTTCCATGTTGTTGTTAACAATGCAGATCGGCTTCCTGTCTCTGGTGTTTGTTCACAAAACAACCTTTCTCTGTCCCAACATGCTGCTTTCACCCGATTGGTCCACGCTCGCCGCCATTTTGGATGTAGCTCAGATCTGGCCAATCACAAAACAGCTTCAGCCTCCTCCTGACTCAGCAAAAAAAAAACATACGCACAAAGTACATCTGTACTTCTTTTATCTCACACACGCACACATACCTACCTACAAACACACCTTTCTGAGGCAGCACGAAGTGTACGTGTTGCAACACTCTGATCTTGCTCTAGTTTTGTTCATTAGTCGTTTTTGGCATGCTGGTTATACTGGCGCCAGCTAAATGCTGATGGCGTCATCTATTCATGTATTCATGTGTCTGCATACTGCAAGCTCTGGTGTGTGTGTGTGTGTGTGTGTGTGTGTGTGTGTGTGTGTTGGGGGGGTTCCATACAAATGCCCACAGAACAAGAATGTCTATTGGATCCAGTTTTCTCAGAGACTGTGTGAAAAGGAGCTTTCTTTTTTTAGTTATAAAGCTAGCACATAACACATTCCACACTTTATTGCACTTCTTTAGTCTAAAGGGGAGGCTACCAGGCGCCTGTAGAGAAATTAAAAAAAAAAGGTTACATTAAAATGGAAAAAAGGTCAAAACTAAGAAATCAGGCCTTTGTTCTTCACAAAAAACACCACCTGCATATGTTTCTGATGAACAGGTCTGTATCTGTCTGATGGAGGAACGCTTTGAGGGTTCTTATCCCCAGCACAGTGGCTTTTGGAAAACAACATATTTCAAAAGAAGGAAGGAAGGAGAACAAAAGAAAATAAAAGAAAAGAAAAGCAAAGAAAAGAAAAGAAAAGAAAAGCAAAAAAAGAAAAGAAAAGAAAAAAAAAGAAAAAGAAGAAAAGAAAAGAAAAGAAAAGAAAAGAAAAGCAACAAAAACAGAGATCTTAGAAGCACAGATGAATGCCCATTCACTATTCAGTTACACAACACCAGGTCCAGAGTCTCTCTCCTATGGTGTAGAGCAGGTGTACTGAAGACAATCAACAACACATGCACACCTCACACTAGACTCATACACACACCATGCCCACACATTAAGACAAGCAGAGAGACGCAGAGAGACGCAGAGAGAGAGAGAGAGAGAGAGAGAGAGAGAGAGAACAGGAGAGTGAATGGACAAGACTGACAATGTGAGATACAAAGAGGACGAAAGAGAGAAGGAAAAGAAGAAAAGCAACACAAACTAGCTGAGCTGAATGCGAGCACTAGTGCAAAGACAAAGTGCAAGAGGAAGAGCACAGCACAGAAAGAGCATTGGAGCTATGCTGGGGGGGGTGGGGGGTGGTAGATTGTGGTTTTCATATTTGGGGGGATGTGTTCATCTGCTTTCCTCCTATTCCATGTTGCCTGTGTCCTGTCCTGTCCTGTAATGTCCTGTCCTGTGCTGTTCTGCCCAGGATCCCCCTTCCCAAAAGCCTCGTTGCTAACCACTCGCAATGCATTACCATTGACAACCAACTAAGTTGCTAGCAACAACACAGTGGAGAAACACACCTCCTTCCTCGTCATGTCCCCGTACCTCTCCTCAGACCTCTCCTTGTGTGCTCGTCAGGAGAGAGAGAGAGAGAGAGAGAGAGAGAGAGAGAGAGAGAGAGAGAGAGAGAGAGAGAGAGAGAGAGAGAGAGAGAGAGAGAGAGAGAGAGAGAGACAGAGAGAGAGATAGAGAGAGATAGAGAGAGATAGAGAGAGTACTGGAGGAGCTGAGTATATAGAGCGATGCTGGGGGTTGGGTGTGGGATTGGGATTTGTGTTCATCAGGTTTCCTCCTGCAGCCATATGTTGCTTGCCTCTCAGCTCTCCCCCGCTCCTCTCTCTCGGGTGCTGTCCAATGCCCTCCTTGCACCAGCAGGAGAGCAGTACACGAAGAATATGGAGCTGTGCAGGGGGTTAGATGTTGGATTAGGGTTTTGTTTTCATCAGGTTTGCCTGGCCTGTCCTGTCTCGCTTTGCCTTGTGTTCGATCCTCTCCTGGGTTTGGGTGTTGAATGCTTGGTTTTCATATTGAGGTTTGGGTCCATCTGGGTTCCTCTCAAGTCCTCTCCTGTCCCCTACCGCCCCCCCTCCTCTCTCATGTCCTGCCCTGTCCTGGGTCCGCGTCCCCCTCTCCATCTCTCCCTCTCCTCAGACCACGAGGATCTTGACCTCGTCGTTTTGGTCGGGCCGGTAGAAGAAGGGGATGCAGGGGTTCTCCCCCAGGAAGGGGGGCGGGGGCCGGGACTGCGGGTTCTGGATCTCCTGCAGCAGCTGCATGATCTGCCGCGCCGTGCCGTCCTCCACGGGCCGCAGGGTGCCCGTGCCCGCGCCGGCTGCGGGTGCGTTGGTGGTGGCCGCCGTCTCACACTGGACCTGGCCATCTGCTGCCCCCTCCTGTTCTGGAGACGAGGTGTGATGATGTTGGTCGTCAGTTCCCAGTTCCATCGTGGCCTGGGCTGCTGTGGGGTCCGGCGGCACGGCGGTACTCATGTCCATGGACTCTGCACAGACGAGCACATAAAGTGAATGTAGGTGTGTTTATAGACCTGTGTGTTTATAGACATGTGCGTGTGTGTGTGTGTGTGTGTGTGTGTGTGTGTGTCTGTGTGTCTGTGTGTGTGTGTGTGTGTGTGTGTGTGTGTGTGTGTGTGTGTGTGTGTGTGTGTGTGTGTACGTGTGTGTGTACGTGTGTGTGTACGTGTGTGTGTACGTGTGTGCCTGTACAAGTGTGCTTGTTTGTGTGCATACATAAGCCTATACCTGGCCCATCCGCGTTGAGCGTTGAGCTCCAGGGGTCTCTTGCGGTTCAGGCTGCTGTTCAGAATGTTTTGCGTGTGTGTGTCCTCGTCTGTGTGTGTCTGTGTGTGTGTGTGTGTGTGTGTGTGTGTGTGTGTACGTGCCTGTACCTGGTCCGTCCACGGCGTTGAGCTCCATGCGTCTCTGCGGTTCGTCCTGCTGCGTTTCCATGCCATGGGGGTCGTGGGGCTCGTGAGTGCCGTTGACGGCGCTGACGTAGCGTGTGTACCACTCGTTCCTCTCGCCCACCAGACGCATCACCAGCTCCTGCAGCTCAGACAGCTTTGCCTAGATGGCCACACACACACACACACACACACACACACACACACACACACACGTCATATCACCATGGCAACAAAATTAACAACACCACACTACACTACACACAGCATTGTACAAGTTCATGCACGGATGAAAAAGAGTGAACACATCTATCTACGTATGTACGGAGTAGTTAAAGTGGTGCACACAAAATGGAAGACTGGCCAGCAGTGTGTACATCTGAAAGGGAGTGCCAGCGTGAGTGTGTGTGCGTGTGCGTGTGCATGTGCGTGTAAATACCCTCATCTCCTACTTGTGTGCCTATGTGTGTGTAAATACTTTTGTATCCTCCTTGTGTGTGCGCGTGTGTGTGTGTTTTCATCTACTCCGTGTGTGTGTGTGTGTGTGTGTGTGAATACCTTCATCTCCTCTTTGTCCTGGGCCAGCATGTTGATGTACTGCTCCTTCTCTATGTGCCTCTGCTTCATGATGGCTCTTTGGTTCTGGTACAGAGCAATGTACTCCCCTGCGCTCGCACACGCACACGCACACACACACACGAAAAAAAATAACATTAGTGAATAAGCATGCAACATCAAGATTGAGCTTTTTCTAGTAAAGGCTGTATGTGCATGTCTGACTTATCCACCTTATTGCGCTACCACATGATTTCCGATTGGCTATTTAAGCCTCGTTCACACACGTCGCTGCTAGTTACTCGTTCGGCGAAACAAGTCAATAGAATGTCTATGTGTTCCAGCGAGACGAGGAGGCGAGTAGGCGAAGAGTGTACAAGCGATGCCATGTGGGCGGGTCCCGAGTTGAAAATATTTGAACTTCGAGTGAGGCGAGTAAACGAGTAACCAATTGGAATGCAGAATTCGGCACTTCTCGATTGTGCATTGGCAGTTAAAGCCGCGGGAACGTTTAGCGAATTCTCCATGAGAGAGTGGCAAGTAGGCGAGCGGGCGAGACGCTAGTAACTAGCAGCGTCGTGTGTGAACGTAGCTTCACAGTTAGGCTGCTGCCCATAGCCCTTCGGATTGATTTAGCACTAGCAACTGCTACCGTGGACAATAAGCTAGATAACTTAATGGTGCATACGGCTATACCTATGTCATCAGTGTGTATCTATGGTGCCTGTCTTTCCCGACAGCTGATACAGCGGTGCCATGCATTCCCTGTGGTGTGTGTGTGTTATACCCAGGGCTCTAAATTAACGCACGCCAACACGCCAAATGCGGGTGAAAAATCATTTTGGCTGGTAGAAAAAATCATCCACTAGCCAAATTGGCCGGTAGCGCGCGCCCGACTGAATGTTAAACAGCTGCCCGCACAGATCTGTAGCTGCCGCCTGATGAACGTTAAAACGTCGCCTACATTACCCATGAACATTAGTCCTACCGTCATGATGTAGCCCACACCCATTGGCTGACCGTTAATCACAATAAGGCAGCCTCACATCCATTGGCTGCGTGTTTGATACCCGCGCGCTGGAACTAGTGTTGATAAAATATGTTCAATGAGCGGACTAGCACGGATTACTTTGGTTTTGTAGGTTTTGGTCAGATGAAAAGGAATGTGGCAGTGGTTAAAGCACGGTTAAGTGTCGATGAATGCAAGTACCGGTAATAGCAGCGTAACTGTTGTGACGGTGAAATAGAGTATTGGTGGAGCGAAAACGGCGTGAGTGAGTGGAGGGACAGGACAGCTGTCTGTCAAAACAGTGTCGTTGCCGTCAGAAGCCGTCTGATATTTGCGAGGTCCTCGCAACTACAAACGATGGAGTTGTCGTTTCCTAATAACGCCCACGCCATCGCAAAGACCCTGCACGAGTTTGACATGGATATACGAGTAAGTGAAAAAAAAGATAACAAAAACTAGCGACGAAAGTAACAAAGTAAGCATGGTCTCCGTGGTGTTATTGGATATCTAGTTGACATAGCGTAACGGTAATTGTCATTCCAAGCGCATCGTAAGCAAAGCTAATATTAATTTGACCTGGAGGAACTTGAAGGTGTCACGCAGCAGCAGCATAAACACACAATGAAGACATCATTCACGCACTGTGAAGGTGTGTGTGTGTGTGTGTGTGTGTGTGTGTGTGTGTGTGTGTGTGTGTGTGTGTGTGTGTGTGCGTGTGTGTGCGCGCGCGCGCCCGTGCGCGCGGGTGTCTCCTGTCCTTCTCCTCTCGTCTCCTTCTCCCTTCATCTCTTCTCCCCTTCACCTGTCTTCTGTGCATTGTCCATGGTATTTGGCTCACAGTATGAAGTGATGCTGTGTAGGGGATATGAGGTTTTGCAGTGTTTGGCTAGTGTATGTTGAAAGTCTGGTATGTGTGTGGCATTAGTGTTGAAGGCATGCTATGTTTGTGTGAGTTGTAGGCCTATACTGTATGTGAGGTTTGGGTGATGGTGTGTGAGCAATACGCTAGTGTTTGGCTTAAAAATAATGAAATGCAGGTAATAAAAATATAATTACTAAATAATTATAGAATAGACTGAATTATATTGAGTATAATATTTATATTGTTTA
This sequence comes from Engraulis encrasicolus, assembly GCF_034702125.1. Lineage (NCBI taxonomy): Eukaryota > Metazoa > Chordata > Actinopteri > Clupeiformes > Engraulidae > Engraulis > Engraulis encrasicolus. The sequence goes on along the minus strand of NC_085867.1, from coordinate 24,378,534 downwards.
TCTGTGTTGAGGACATAGCCTATTTTAGTGAGAAAAAAATGGCTAGTTGACCTTCCATTTGGCTAGTAAGAAAAAATGTCTACTAGCCAAATTGGCTGGTGGTGGAAAAAGTTAATTTAGAGCCCTGGTTATACCTATGGTGTCTGTCCCATGAGACACCTTTATGCATCTGTGCTCCAGTTCCTCCAAGCGTTCCCTGAGGTGTGTGTGTGTGTGTGTGTGTGTGTGTGTGTGTGTGTGTGTGTGTGTGTGTGTGTGTGTGTGTGTGTGTGTGTGTGTGTGTGTGTGTGTGTGTGTTTTACCTATGGTGCCTGTCTCTCCAGACAGCTGAATGCATCTGTGCTCCAGCTCCTCCAAGCGTTCCCTGAGGTGTGTGTGTGTGTGTGTGTGTGTGTGTGTGTGTGTGTGTGTGTGTGTGTGTGTGTGTGTGTGTGTGTGTGTGTGTGTGTGTGTGTGTGTTATACCTATGGTGTCCGTTTCTCCAGACAGCTGTATACAGCGGTGCTCCAGCTCCTCCAAGCGTTCCCTGAGGTCGGCCTTCTCCTGCATCAGACTGGTGAAGCGCTCCTGCAGCTGCTCCATGGCAACACGCAACGCCTCGTGCACCTCCGCCGGCACACTACCCGACTCACCTGTCACAAACACACGCACACACGTTAAGTCCTCTGTCTACCAAGGAAAGGCTCGCTGGACACTCTGTAGAAAGCGGAAGTCTTTGCTGAAACCTTTGTTACAAGTCAGAGGCGCTTTAGAAAAATAAATGGGAAAATATTCTGGTGGGTGCTCTTTGGTTGAAAGTGTTTGTTCAATTACAGTTGAAAAGAAAAAAAATCTTTCACCAAGGCACTCTAACAATATAGTTAAAATGTCCTGCCCTGAAGAAGGCCCAACCGCCACTACGCATGGGAAATTTTAAAAATGAATCAATGGACATTTCATGAAAATGTTTTTGATTAAATGTAATTATATTTAACTATATTTATGGAGTGCCTTAGTGAAATAAATGTTTTTTTCCTTTTCAACTATCTGCTTAAACATGTCAGAAAATGTTTTTTTAAGCTTCAGTTTATGCAAGGGATGTATTAACTGTTGTAGTTTCTTGTCTCTGGTCTCACCTGGGCCAGATACGGTGACACTGGGACCAGTCGTGACGCTCTCCAGCTGCTGCAGCTGCTGCTGTTGCTGTTGGGCCATCACTGCCCCCTGCTGTTGCTGGCTCAGTACTGCGGCCTGCTGCTGCTGGAGGGCCGTGTGGTGCAGCCTCCTCTCCTCCTCCAGCTGCCTCTGCAACTCGTCTCTCTCCCGCTCCACTCGCACCAACACCGTCTGCAGAAACTCCTCCTGGGGGAGAGAGGAGAGAAGGCCGAGGGGCGTGAGGTCAGACTGGGGTGGAGGAGAAAGGGGAGACCGAGGGTGGGCAAACTCAGGCCGGGGCCCGGGGGCCAAATGCAGCCCGCTGAGCCATTTCATCAGGCCCACAGCGCTTTTGCAGAAAAGATAACTTTCACATCCAATATGATGCCCTCACCCAACACTAATGGGGCTTTGGGATTAACCAAGGCTGCTGTAGTATTGAGCTAAACACATGTTATTACAATGTGCAGGAATTAAATGGTGAGAAGGTTATGACACAAGTAGAGGTGCTCCGATCACCATTTTTTGGGTCCGATCACCGATACCGATCACCAAAAATCTTTATCTGCCGATTACCGATCATTGCCGATCACAAAAATGATTTCCTATTTTTTTAATAGCCTATTAATTATCCTTATTGAATACCATTTCTGCCCATAAACCAATCAATCTTAATTTGCACATGTCTATTATTAGGCTATTATTATTATTATTATTATTATTATTATTATTATTATTATTATCTTTCAGACTAGTGTTGGTAATACAGTCTACAGTATTAATCAATGTATAAGTTATTGCATAGAATAACTAAACTATTTAAGATTGAATTGAAACTGAAACATTACATCAAATAGTCTTCCACATACGAGAAAAAACAACCTGTCGCTTTAAATGAGCAGCCTCGTGAGGAGAGCCCCTCCCCTCTCTGTCACCTTCCACAGTTGCAGTGCTCCACTACCGTTCTGAATCTCTCTCTCAAGTTTTAACCACATCTGTCGCCGTTTGGTGTTTCAGCGACTATCAAACTAATCGACTGACTGCCAATTACAACTTTGAAAACAATAATTGACATGTTTGTGCTGACAACGTGAAGTTGTCGCGTGCTGACCAAGGCAACTACACAGGTTATAACGTAACATGGCTCACTGGCGAGTACTCAATCGCAAATTACATTGTCACTCAGGTAAACGGCGCATGGATCGGAAAATCAGATCATTGTTGATGCAGATATGGTTATGAATGGTGGAAATGAAGGGGGGAATGGCGAAAAGTTATAGACGAGCAAAGATGCCTTCTTTTGGTGCAGTTGCAGCTGTGCAGAGCCAGCGCCTACATGCAGCGCCAGGTGTAAAGGCAAATGGTTGCGTGAGGAATTTAATATCTCTCGATCGGTTTTTTGATCGGCATGTTTTTCCGATCACCGATCAGGCTATTTTTGGCCATTATCTGCCGGTCATGATCGGCAGCCGAGCAATCGGAGCACCTCTAGACACAAGTCGCCTATGACATTTGGCCCTTCAGACAATACTGTGTAAACCCAACGTGGCCGTTCGGTGGAGATAACTGCCAAACCCCGGGGGAAGGCTGAGGTCAAGGGTCATGCAATTCAGTGGATGTGTATGTGTATGTGTATCATTTTTTATCTACCTTGCGATATGCATTATGTGTAGGCTGCTTGATTTTGCCTTAAATTTTGCTCTGGGATAAATACACTACTCTACCGCTATTCTACTCTACAACTGATATGGGTCCAGCCTTCAGCCCTGACTCCTCTACCTCACACTCTGTCGTTTCTTATTTACACATTAGCATGAAAAATAAAATACGGACTACTGATCTATGACTGAAGCGGCCTGCAGCAAATCGCCCCCTGCCTCATGCTCACCATCTCTTCCCTGCTGTCGAAGTCCTCTGGGATGGCGATGGCGGACTTCTCCGCCCCCTCCGGTGCCGGTGCAGCCTGACTCTCCAGGCCGTCGCCCTGGTCTCTGGACGTGGAGGCCAGCATGGAGCTGTTGAGCAGCTCCTGCACCTCAGACTTCAGCTCCTCGTTGTCCCTGGCCAGCTGGTTCAGCCTCTCCTGAAGACAGACAGGCAGGCAGGCAGAGGGAGAGAGAGAGTGGGACAGAGAGAGAGAGAGAGAGAGAGAGAGAGAGAGAGAGAGAGATTCTCAGTAACTCAAAGCCACTGTTACACACAAAGCCCATAACCCTGTGGCAGAGACTCTGCCTCCTCTTTGTACTGTTTGCACCTCCACCTGTTTGTGAACCACTCATTTGTATTCGGGAGTTATAAAATGTTCCGGGCAACGTTAATCTCTTAAAGCAAACACCAGGACTCAACAGTGACTACACAAACACTGCATAGACACACAAAGATCCATGCACACATGCACACACACGCACGCTCGCTCACTCGCTCACACGCACGCTTGCATGCACGCACGCACACACGCACACACACACAGTCTTTGAAGGACATCCTGCATAAGCCCTTGCAAGCGGCAGGGATCAACACAAACACACCTACATATTTAAGCTAAGGAGAAAACAGAGATGAAAGAAAGTTAGCCAAATGGAATAGGACAGCCGAAAAGAAAAAAAGTGTGAGACTGTTGCAGCTGTGTCTGATGCACCTGTAGAGTGCTTTGTATTTTTGCATAGAGGGGCAGCCATGGCCCAGTCAGTGGTTAGGGAGGTGGGCTTAAGATAAGAGAGTTGCAAGTTCAAATCCCACTCTTACCTCTCCCCTACACCTCCATCCATGGCCAAAGTGCCCTTGAGCAAGGCACCCAACCCCACATTACTCCAGGGACTGTAACCAATATCCCGCAAATAGCTACTGTAAGTCGCTTTGGATAAGTGTGTAATACAGTGTAATGTGAAGTGTAAAGCACAGAATAGAATAGAATAGAATAGAGAAGAGGACAGTACAATAGAGTAGACCTGACTTGACCTGTGTCTGTTGCAGTCCAGCTGCTCTTTGCTCTGCAACTCATAATAGAGAACAGTAGAGTTTGCTGACCTGTGCCTGTTGCAGCTGCAGCGTGCTCTGCTCCAGCTGCACTTTGCCCTGCACCTCGTAATAGAGTACAGTAGAGTACAATAGAATATAATAGAGCATATCACCCAGTGAGCAGACGGAACGTCTTCTGATTGGCTGAGCAGGTGTCCTTTATTCCCCGGTAGCAGGACACCTATGATGTCGTGCGGGCGTGCGGGCGTCTAAGTTGCTTCTTTCCTAACTTTCTGGCGAAGTGCCGTACTAGTTCTATCGCATCTGGTTGTCTAGTCAAGACCGCGTCGCTAGTTCTATCGCATCTGGTTGTCTAGTCAAGACCCCGTTACTAATTCTGTCGCATTTGGTTGTCAAGTCAAAAACCCACTCGTCAATTCTATCGCATTTGGTTGTCAAGTCACCCCAACATTCTGCGAAGCAACATTCTTGGCGAAGCGAACTGCCCTTCGGCTGCGCCGTCGGGCTGTTTAGAACGCTCCGCCTCGTCCATTATTTCCCTTGATATCGGGACACCTCGTCGTCCGCTATTCCATACATAACTGACCTGCGCCTGTTGCAGCTGCAGCGTGCTCTGTTATGCCCTGCACCTCGTAATAGAGTACAGTAGAGTACAATAGAATATAATAGAGCATATAACTGACCTGCGCCTGTTCCAGCTGCACTTTGCCCTGCACCTCGTAATAGAGTACAATAGAGTACAGTAGAGTACAATAGAATATAACTGACCTGTGCCTGTTGCAGCTGCAGCGTGCTCTGTTCCAGCTGCACTTTGCCCTGCACCTCGTCGTGCTGCAGCCGGTCCATGAGTTGCGCCTGCTGCAGGATGCGCTTGTGCAGCTCCTCGCGCTCCTGCGCCAGCTGCTGGTACCCGGAGGAGTACTGCTGCAGGTGCAGCGCATACTGGTCCCGCTGCTCACACACGGACACCGCCTCCACACTACGCTCCTGAAGCTGCAGCAGCAGAGGAGAGGAGAGGAGAGATGGCATTAGGAGAGGAGAAAAGAGGAGAGGAGAAAAGAGGAGAGGAGAAAAGAGGAGAGGGGTAAGGAAGAGAGCAGAGGAGCGGATGGATGGCATTAGGAAAGGAGAGGAGAAGAGAGGGGTAAGGAGGGAAGGAGAGGAGTAAGGAGGAGAGGAAAGGGGTCAGGTGGAGAGCGGAGGAGAGGAGAGGAGAGGAGATGGGAGAGGTAAGGAGGAGAGGGATCGGGAGGAGGGGTAAGGACACGAGGTGAGGAGATACCATTTGGAGAGGAGAGGAGCAGCGAGGAGAGGAGAAGAGATGAGAGGAGTAAGGAGGAGAGGAGAGGAGCAGCGAGGAGAGGAGAAGAGATGAGAGGAGTAAGGAGGAGAGGAGATACCATTAGGAGAGGAGAGGAGCAAGAAGGAGAGGGTATACCATTAGGAGAGGAGAGGAGCAGCGAGGAGAGGAGAAGAGATGAGAGGAGTAAGGAGGATAGGAGATACCAATAGGAGAGGAGAAGAGATGAGAGGAGAGGAGACACCATTAGGAGGGAAAAGTCATGACCCAGTGGAGAGAGAAAGGAGATGTGAAAAACAAAATGAGACCACATGAAAGAGTAAAGGTGAAGAGAAGGTGTTGATTTAATGCAGGGCTAATGTTGGGTTTCATGTGATGAAGCCCACTCTGTCCTAACTAGGTCACATGAAAGAAGGTGTTGATGGGTGAAAAAAAGGAAATTTGTCATTGCAAATACAGCTGACTGCAATTAATGTGAGTATAAACTCTAGCTCTAGAGCACCATGTGGTGATGAGCGAGAAGAGCACTGGGCCTTGTACTGCTGGGCCCAGTGGTGTAGCTGCACCAGAAGGCCTA